>NC_080419.1:95364072-95529072 GCF_029873635.1 Malania oleifera | reverse complement strand
AGGCCAACCATGGTTAGGTCCAGCCTTCGGGTTGCACAACCCGGATCATGCGGGGTTAATTCATGACATTATAGTATTATCCATCCAGGGCAGTTCTTCTATACATATATGTACATTTACTTATGCAGAGATACTATTTTATTATATACAGTATAAACAGTGATGCATAGTTTAAACAGAGCATGATTTGAGATACTTATTTTATATAGAGCATGATTTGAGATATTTATTTTATATATATAGAGTATGATCTGAGGTATTTGTTTTATACAGAGAATGATTTGAGACACTAGTTTATACAGAGTATGGTTTGAGATACTTATTTTACTTATAATATGATATGATAGAAAGATATGTAAACTGAAAATTATTTTTATGGATACGCATACAGTTCTATATATGAGTTCATAGAGTAAGAAAAAGATAGACTATGAAAGCGTATTTGAAACATTAAAACTCATGTTGTCACACACTGATAATAATTTGTTCTGTCTTACTGAGAGGTGTCTCAATCTTATAATTTCATTTTTTCAGGGAACCCAAGTAGACATGCTTAGAGTTATACAGAGTAGAGAATAAGAGTACTGTTTAGGGTAAGTAATAGTGAGACACCGTATTGTATAGGAAAGTATGTGTATGATTTTGGGATGTATATGGATGAATAGTTTTTGGGGACTTATGTATAAATAGGATGATGGTCAAAACTCTGGTATTGCTATTGGATGTATATGTATATATAGATGCTTCCACTGAGTTGTATGGTTGTTTGAGAACTGTTGTACCTAGTGCCACTTTTGGCAACCCAAGTTACCTTAGTGTGTTTGTCACAGGGATTATGTATAGAGTTTTACATTGGTTTTTCATTTTGATATCAAAGTTGTTATGATGGTAGTATTATGATTCTTGTATCAGAGCAAGTTTATTTTATAGATATATACAAATGAAAAAAAAAAAAAAAAAAATGGTAGAAAATCGAGGCTTTACAACTAACAAGGGTAGACCCCACTCCTAAATTTGGGGTCCATCTTTGTGAGTAGTTGGGATCCATCCTCGTGAGTAGTTGGGATCCAATACTAAAAAATAAAGAAATATTTAAAATGAACAATTTGTCCATTTAAGATTTAGAACCCACAAATTATAAGATGTCATGTAAACACTTGAACTGATACAAGTAACATGTATGGGTTGGTGTGGGCCCTATTATGTGTGTTCCATAATATTATAGAGGCTCAACTCTTACTCTTATGTGTCCAAGTGCTAACATAATATCTTGTGATTGATAGGTTTCAAATTCTAAGTGACGTAATTATTTCTATAACTAGTAGTATATGCATGGGTCTCATTTAGGGGCTTGGCTAATTCATGAGGTAAAAGGTCTTCCCTTAATTCTTATTATTCTCCAAATAAATATAAAAATGAGATTTGAATAGGTTCTGTATCAACTAGTAAACATTATCCGTACCTTTCTCAATTAGACTACTCATGAAGTGAAGTGACTGTCGGTGTCCTAACTTTTTCATATTCTCTATTTTGGGTGAGGAAAGTGACTTTCATTTTTCTTTTGTCTCTCTACATTTTTTTTCCCTATCTTATGTGAATCAAGCAATATAATTGTGGAGAATTTCATTATTTTTTATTCCTTTCTCTCCAAACAATAAAACATCATTTTGAGGGTTAAAATATTTTATAATAGATAATTAAAAAAGTATTTAGAGTTACATCGAATAATCTAATATTTTTAAGTGAATCAAATCTCTGATACAATATACCTTTCAAAAATGCATTTGTTAAAATCATCAAAATTTCTCTCAAGAAGAATTTTGAAGTTCAATTCTTTTCATTCTCTTTTAACTTAATTTTTTTTTTAAAATAATAATAATGCACATATAGTATAGTGCATCTGTACTTTCTCGACTCTTCAAATTCAACAATTAGAATTTACATAGAATTTAAAAATGCGTTACAAATTCAAAGTTATTTCTATAGACAAACCAAGCATTTACAACTTAGGTTCTTTTTTTCTTAATGGTTTCTTGAAACTCTTTGACCCAAAACACTTAGGGCCCTCATGTTTGTATATATATTGGGGGATGTGATTGGGCAGAGGAATAAAGAGTGGACGCACGCACGTCGTTGTAATGAAAGAATGCTTTTCAAATTGACTTAGAATTGGATAAGAAGGAACAATAATCCCCATTTATTACCGGACAAAATGAATATTCCGCCCACAAAGTAACCTTAGACAGACAATAGACCCTACCCCCCATATTCATATCTCAATATTACTTATCATCATGTCTCTCCTTTCAATAAATAATCTACTTTGCATATACGAGAACCCACGCCATAAAATGATAGGTTTTTTTTTTTTTGATAATTCGAGAACTTCAGTCCCCATCGTGTCATTTTGGACACTATGTTGTGACACCAAGTATGGGGGGTGAAAAACCCCCAGGGTATGGTTTAGGTGGTAGTGCGAGTTGCAAGAGTGCCTTTCACGAGATCAGGTGTTCAAACCCTCTTAAGCTCGTTTCCACCCCTGGACTCTTGAATTTACCCTCTCTTTGAAGTTGTGGGGTCAACTTCAAGGGGCGCAGGATTAGTCACGTGGACCGTAAAACGGACGCGTGGATACCTGGTGCGTAATCCAAAGTATGGGGGATGAAAAGTCATCCGTTCATTGACGCACTCCTGATAATTCACCAACGTAATGCTTCAAAGGGGAATTGAACCCGTGACCTTAAGGTCACCAAAGTCACAAATCGCTCTTACCACTTGAGCTGACTCAACTGAGCTAAAATAGTAGTTACTTTTCATTTTCGAATATTCTTTTTTTCAAAGTGGTGATAAAAAGATTAATTTTTATTTTATTTTTCCCACCCAAAAAAAAAAACATAATTGATTTGATAAAGTCCTTAGAGTTTGCTTAATTGTAGAAAATAAATTTCTATATTTAATTTTAAATTAAAGTACAAAAAAATGTAGCTTATTTTTCTGCTATCCAATTTTGGTATAATTTTTTGAAAAACCAATTAATTAAAATATTTGGTAATATTCATTTTTGAAAAAACTGTTTTATTTTTAATTTCTATTTTTTAAATAACCACCAATCCAATATTAGATTTCTAATTTCCTATATGAGTTTTGAAAAGTCAAAAAATATGTTGATATTTTTGTAATTATTATTTATAAATGAAAATTAAAAAAAAAATTCCATGATTTACAAACCTTTTATTTTCTATCTTTTTTATACAAATCTTGAAAAACAATATGACATTTTTGTAACTTGTCGATAAATTGAAAAAAAAAAAAAAACTAATTTTCAAAAGTGAACAAGTCCTTAACTTCATGAAAAAATTAATTAATGAAGCAAAATATTGTAAGCTTAATTACCTCTAAGTACATTCTCAATTTGTCATGTACATGATTAAATCATTATTTAGTCCACACTTTTAGAGTTGGTTTAGTTAGAATATATATAATTTTTCTGATTATACAAAAACTGAAAATAAATTTTTATTGCTTTTAAATTATTTTGTACAAACATTGAAAAATCAGAAAATAAGATTGCAATTTTGTATGTATTACTTAGAAAATTGAAAATGAAATAAACAAATATTCAATGTAAAACCTACTAATTAATATGAATAAGATTTTTTTTTCGTAAAATAAAAAAATAAAATAAAATAAAGATAAAGGTGCATGGTTAATAATAATTGTACTAAAGACCCACTCCTCTATGTAGGGCAAATATGAATTATATTAACCCAAGCATGAATTTGGCCTCAATCTATGCTATATTTAATATTTTTTACTTTTTTTATGTTGCATATTGTCTTCGGTTATTAATTTTTTAAAATTATGGAATTATTTTTAAAAAAGTGAAATTTGAGACATGTCACATTAGGAAGTACAAGTTTAGAGCACAAATAACTTGATTCTTATTTTATATCCAATTATATATGATTCTCCTTTGAGTATTGTTTTTTTTTTTTTTTTTTTTATAATTTTTTAATTTTTTTATAATCTGGGAACTTCAACTACCATTACGCGACTTTGGACACTATGATGCGGCATCAAATTCAGGGGTAAAAGTTGTCCACCCATTGACGCACTCCTGATAATTCACCAAAGTAAACTCTCAATAAGGAATTGAACCCATGAGTTTAGGGTTATCAAAGTCACAAGTCGTCCTTATCACTTGAACAAAGTCAGCTAGGCTCTCCTTTGAGTATTGTTAATAGTCACGACTCAACATTTTCCTCCCTTTTTAGAAAGAGCAAATAAAATAACGAACAATTTAATTTATATATCATTTTAAGGTTAAAAAAAGTTTGTATAATACGTTGATCTTGAAAAAAAAAAAAAAAGAAGTAATTTCTTTTATCAATTAAAGGCTCACACTAAACTTGAATTTGCACTACTATAAAGAAAATATGAAAGGAAATTCACCTTGAACTTTTAATGTGAGCATGTGTCATGCATTAAAACAAATACTTCATTTTAATTGAAAAAATACTGACATGTAAGAAAGACAAAATTTTTGAATATTTTGATATAATGTTGGAGAATCAATTAATACAGAAATAAACTTAGTTGGGATTTAAATTCGAAAGTGTGTCAGTGTTTGTGGAATATATGTTGTTTTGCATGACTATCACTTCAATAAGCTAATTAGCCTTAGGTATATCTAATATGGAAAGAGGAGATCCACTCCATGTAACCAAATAAATATATATCCTATCATTGCTCAACTTTAAAATAGAAGCCCGGTCCGGTCAACTCAAGTGTTAAGGACGGCTTGTAACTTTGATGATCCAAGGTCACGGGTTCGATTTCTCCTTGAAACATTATGTCGGTAAATTACTAGAAGTGCGTTAGTGGGCGGGCGGCTTTTACTCTCAAATTTGGTGTCGCACCATAATGTTCAAAGTAGCGCGATGGTAACTGAAGTCTCCATATTATTAAAAAAAAAATTCAAAATAAAAAATAAAAAGAGAAAATAATCCAGCTTGAACTTAAAATTTTCAAAACATACATAGATACTACATATTACCATATGCTTTATAAATATATATAAGAATTTATCATAGGTTGGGTGACTACGTAGGAGGCAGGAGCATGTCACTGCGGTAGAAATGGTGATCATGGACGGGTATAACTTGAAAACGGGAATTGGAAGAGAAAGAGAGAGAAATGATGGGCAGGCAGAAGGGAGGAAGTAGCTCGGTAGCTAAGGGTTCGAAAATTAAAGAAAAGGTAGCTGAGCGGGGGGAAATTAATGGGGAGTTTCGATAAAGATAGTCTGAAGCTGATGATGGGAAGAGAAGTCTTCGAGGCTTAATTTGACCATCTTTTCTTTCTTTCTTTCTTTCTCTTTTCTTTTCTTCTCCTTCTCACTGCTAATGCCCCCCAGCTTTTTCTGTCATTTTCCTTTTCTTCTGATCGATCATCCATCCTTTCCCCCTCCTCCACCTCCACCTCCTACTTATTTTGAATCTCTCTCTCTCTCTCTCTCTCTCTCTCTCTGTATAGAGAAGAAAAGAAAATGGGGATTATAATTGAAAACGCAGACGTAGATCACCCACCATGCATTTTCTTGGGGACGGGTAAAGATGGCTGCAGCAAGCTGTGAAAAAGCAAAAACAAAAGGAGATTGATTCGATTCTCTTTGGGAAATGCTTCCATGCATGACCATGACCATTATAATTTCCCACTCCCAAAAGAAAAGAAAAAACGAAAATTCTTTTGCATTAATAGGCTCATCATTTTATTTCCCCAGCAGCCAACTATATCTTTTTCTTTTTCCTTCCGTTCTCTGATAAAAGAATCTTATATTTTCTGTCTTTTCTTTTTTCATGGCCGGATCATATAAGATCATCTATTTTTGGCCAATATATAGTATGCACTATACACCCATTTAAATATGTGATTCGCAAATGGATGTTTCATTAAATCCAAGAATTTAATAGATGAAAATAAGTATGCTTGCTTAATCCATCAACTCATTTAAATTTTCAACATTGTTAATTATAACATATATTCACTAAAACTTTGTCTAAAGAAAAACTTACAACACTTCCTGCTGAATACTGAATATGTGTGACATCAAATGAAAATTAAATTCTTGGAAATGCAAAAATTTTAAAAGAAAATATAAGAAATTTTAGAAGTAGTTTTCAGTAGAATTATATTGTTTCTTCTCTCTCTCTCTCTCAACCCTAACCCCTTGAAAAAAATTCTTACTATCAACATGTTCCAAAGACTCACCTTTACTAGGGCGAATTATTTTCAAACTACCTTAACATGAATTGTTAGAAATTGCTATTTAAGGAATGAGATGTAGATTAATTATATGTTAATGGAGTTGCAACTAATCTATTTATTCTCGGTGAGGCTAGAATACCTAATGATTTACTACCAATTAATTGGTCAACTAGCTAACTTACAGTCCAAGCAACTGATAGTCAATGGCCTATGCACCATAGCCAAGTCTGGGAGTGTGGTTATGTGAAGGGAAGGTATTAGCACTCCCACACACCCGTTTTACAAATAGTTCTCACTTAATCTATGATTATCTTCAAATTCAACCTGCTAAGACTTTAATTTTTTTTTTCATTTTGGAGTTTACCGACTTTTAATTAATATATTGGATAAACCCACACATGACAGCGGTTACCCTCATCTAGAGATCCTTGAAGGTATGCACAAGACACCACCTTGAGATTCTTCGTAGGATGAATATTATCATGTGAATGTGCTTTAATGTATATTTACCTTCCATGAGATAGTGGGTCAATCCCATATAAGATGACAATTACCCTCACCTCGAAATCCTCAAAGGTATGCACAAGACACCACCTTGAAGTCTATCGTCAAATTCATTAAAGTGTTTTAGTATTTAAACAAGATGTCACACACAAAATAATACATCAATGTAAGAAACTAAGTGTGAACCTAGGGTTACAATCGAAAAGGATATTCAAAAAGGAAATTTTGTTAGTTTAAGGAAACAAATCTAACATTCACAAAATTCATAAAAGACAACCAAATATCCACTAATCTTACTTGCCTAATCTTCAAAAGAATAATTTCCTAAATTAGATGGCCAAATTTGACATTTATGCACAAGGAAATATTTTTACTTTATGTACATGAAAATTTTTTGTTTTCCCCTAGCACTTCTATATTCAAAAACTTCCTTTTTCATCCTTTTTACCTTTTAAACCTATCCTAGAGTTAAATTATTTTGCACATTTCTCTATTTTTTTTTTTTTTTAAAAGAAAAGACATCAAAGGAAAATTCCTTGGTAAATCATTCAAAGATGATGGTAAAAGGAAAGATGAAATTACATACTTTGAAAGTAAAAATCAGGGACATTATAATGCTTAATCTATCAAAAAAAAAAAAAAAAAGAATTGCAAAAGGCAAGAAGAATGTTGTGAAAAACGAATGCACATCGGAACAAGTTGATCTTACGACAAATTGGTATCAGAGCATTGTTGCAATGACTTCTAGAACTTCTTCTACAAAGTTCGATCTAGTTAAATTCGATGGAACAGGAAACTTCGATTTATAGCAGAGAAGGGTTAAGGATCTATTAGTGCAGTAAGGTATGGTGAAGGCTTTATACGAAGTTCAATCAGAAGGCATGGATGAAACATATTGGAAGGAATTGGAAGCAAAGGCTGTGGCGACTATCAAGCTTTGTTTGGCCGATGATGTGTTAGATCTTTTCATGGAAGAGGATTCTCCTGCGGCTATTTGACAGAAACTTAAAAATTTGGTACATGTCTAAGTGTATTACGAATAAATTATTTCTTAAGCAAAAGTTGTATTGGCTTAAGACGGTGGATGGTTCGGATTTGAACCAACACATCAATGCATTCAATCAAATTATAAATGATTTAATACGGGTTGATGTGAAATTTTAGGAAGATGACAAGGCGTTGATGCTATTGAATTCCCTACCTGCATCTCACATGTATGAAAACTTGGTTATGACTCTAACATAGGGTTAAGAAATCTTGAATTTGGAAAAGGTAACAAGTGCATTGATGGCCTTTCATAAAAGAAAGAAAGTCAGCGATGAAATTTCTCATGGTGAAGGGCTTGTGGTGAAGGGTAACCATTGACATTGGAGAGGAAAATTTAGGAATGGATCGAATTATAATAAGTCTCGATCGTAGTCCAAAAAGAAGAAGAAGGATATTCGGTATTTTAAGTGCATAAAAAATGAGCACATAAAATCAGAATATTCGAAATGGAAGAAGGGGAATTCTAGAAAACGAGAGGGTACTTTAAAATCAGCGAATGTAGTAGATGAAGGAAACTTGGAAAGCAGTGATGGTGATATACTTTTAGTTTCATCAGGGTCGGATCGCCTCACAGACTCTTGGATCTTAGATTCAGCGTGCTCTTATCACATGACACCAAATAAAGAATGGTTCATCAACACCTACAAGTCAGTTAATTTTGGTTCCATTTTGATGGGTAATAATGTTTCATGCAAAATAATTGGAATAGGAAACTTCAAAATTAAGATGTTTTATGGTGTTATGAGAACAGTGTGTGATGTAAGGCACATGCCAGACTTACGGAAGAGTTTAATTTCATTAGGAACTTTGGATTAAAACAGATTTAGTTACAAGTCTGAAAGTGGGATTATGAAGGTGTGTAAAAGCGTTCTAACGGTGATGAAAGAGAAGAAGTTAGCGAGAAACATCTATACACTGTTGGGCACTATAGTTTTCGATGGAGCTATAGCCATAGATATTGAGTTAGATAGCACCATTTTGTGGCATACGCAGTTAGGGCATATGGGTGAGCATGGGATGAAGGAACTTCTTAAGAGGAATATTTTAAAGGGTATAAAGTTATAAAAACATGCAAGCTGAATTTCTACTAGTTTTGTATTCTAGATTGAAATTAGGAATAGCTTCCCAAGAGGGGGGGTGAATTGGATTCTAAAAGTTTCTTTTAAATCCTTTTAAAATATCTTAAACTTCTTTTATTTATTTTAACCAATTCTTGACTTATTTTTTAATTCCTTAATCAATCAAGAACTTAGTTCTTTTATCCAATCAATTAAACACAATCTTCAAAGCAAACAATCAATTTATTTGCCAAGTACAAGTTAAACAACAAATAACCAAACCAAGATATAAAGTATTTAGCAATTTGGTAATATAAGATCTTGAGATAGTTTATTTGTTTATATAAGCCCTGTGATTATGAATTATAATTTATGCTTACTGAAGTAAAGCCCTATATAAATAAATCCAATCACTCTTTCCAAATATTTAGAATTCAAATAAACTCTTGGTAAATTTATCTTTGGGGTGTTAACCAAGTAACGTACTCCCGTATGGTTTCCGCAAGATATGGTGTAACCAACGTACTCCCTTTCGGTTTCCGCAACCCAAATCAAAATTGGATTTTAAGTTTACTTGATTTCCAAATATGCATAGTATGTATAATTTAGATATTTAAATCATCCACGCAGTTGTATATGAACTGAAATTAAAGAATAGGGAAAGAGAGAGTGAGACGGAGATTTTTACGAGGTTCGGCTTATACCCAGCCTACGTCCTCGCCTTTGGCAAACCACCAAAGGATTCACTAAACCTGTTCCGTTGATGGGTGGAACAAAACCGATTACAACATTCCTTGGTTAAGGCTAGAGCCTGCCTTCTCCAAACGATATTCCCTCGTTCGGTCACTCCTTACATAGGCTAGAGTCCGCCTCTCTAAGCAATATCCCCTTGCTTAGTCAACGATCCAAACACCTTGGAACGTCAATGAACTACAAGAAACATAAGATAAAATCTTCGTACAAGTATACTCTCTCAAATAGCAAGTTAGTACAATTTCAGCACTATATACTTAAATGTAAAATATCAGTAGTAAATAGAATGAAGCTCAAGTGTAGAATTCACCAATATCCTTCTTAGAAGAGGATTAGCAGTAGGAATTCAAAGGAAGAAGGATCAACACTTCAGAGTTCTCAGCAAAAGAATTTTTCAATGAGTGAGCAAGAGAACTTAGGAAGAACAAGAATACTTTCAACTTCTCAAAACAGATTTTTCAATTATTAGTTTTTTATTTGTTTTGCAAAACCATGTATTTATAGGCTTTCAAACTTGAAAAAGTTTCCTTAAAGAATTTCCCTATTTATTAGAATATTTAAGGTTCAAACGGCTATAATTTAAAACATTGGAATTTTAAAAATTTGCCCGTTGAACAATTTTTAAATGTCTGATAGCAGTGACCTTGTTTCAGTGTTTTGGCCATAAATTTTTCTATATAACTCCAAATTAGGTGATCTTGGTGTCAAACGAAAGCTAAGAGAAAATCCTACAACTTTAGTGTTTATCACTATTTAAAATAATGAGTTCTTGATAGAGAACAATTCACCTCAATGCGGCTATATAAAAACTGATAGCATTTAGGAAAAAAAACTCTTTTTGGTGCTCTTTATTCCAAAAATGATTTTAACCTTTTTAAAATAATTTTTGACCTTATAAAAATATTATTTAGGTAATTTAAAAAGTATCTAGGTCTAAGAAGTTAACCTAAGAGCTTCAAAATATTTCAAATGATATTTTAAACATTAAAGCACTTACATGAGACTTCTAAAATATTAACATTCTAAGTTCTTGAGTCTTCATGCTTTGTCCTTTGATTGAATCCATCTTTTCTTCAAACTTCCATATTCTTTAAGCTTTCTTACTTTGCCTTTCTTTGGATCTTTTGACTTTGATATACCTTGGCTTTCAACAACTTATTCATGTCCTTATGTTCTTCAACAAGTAATTCATGTCTTGGCTCATTTAAGCTTCATTTGATCCTTGTGAGCACTTTAACTTTGCTTCCATCATATTTGATCCTTGTGGGCACTTTGACCTTACTTTCACATATATGAATCCTGAAATATCATTACTCACACAATTACATTAAATTTCACTTGTTTGTTAGCATCAAAACAAGATAACAAGATTTTAAGCCTTGTAAGGCCAACAAGCAAAATAAGGTGCAGTTCAAAATAGCCACTCATAAGATGGAAGGTATTCTTGACTACATTCATTTAGATATTTGAAGGTCGGTAAGAGTAGCATCACAAGGTGGACATATGTATTTTGTGAGTTTCATTGATGATTACTCACGAAAGGTCTAGGGGTACTTCATGCGGCACAAGTTAAAGACGTTTTTCAAGTTTAAATTGTGCAAAGTTAAGGTGGAAGACCAGAAAGGGAGGAAAATTAAATGCCTCAAGTCATAAAATGGGACCGAGTACGTTGATTCAAGGTCTATGGAGTTCTATGAGCAGCATGGCATAAGGAGACATTTTACAGTTTGCCGAACACCACAATAAAAATGGTGTGGCAAAACGGATAAACTACACTCTAGCTGAGAGAGCTCGGTGTCTTAGGTTGAATGTAGGGCTAGCAAAGAACTTTTGGGCCAAGGCAATTAGTATGACATGTTTCTTGGTAAACTGATCGCCCAGGGCATCACTAGAGGGGAAAGTTGCAGAAGAGGTATGGACAAAAAATACGGTAGACTATTTTGGATTGAAGCTATTCGGGTGTCCAGCCCATGTTCCTGTGTCTAGTGAGGAGAGATCGAAGCTTGATTCAAAGTCTAGACGCTACACTTTTCTGAGGTATCAAAAAGGTGTGAAAGGGTCCAAGATGTGGGATCCAATGGCAAACAAGATGGTGATCAATAAAGATATGGTTTTCCATGATAAAGCCATGGTGAAGCATACTCGAGAGGAAGATAAAGAGAAACAAAAGCCAAAAAAAATTGGAACAGAGATGAGCATGTTATGCAGGTGGAGTTAGAGACTCATTTCAATGACGACATTCCTTAGATTGCAAGGATTTCTAACTCGGGAAACCAACAAGTTGACAATGTTCCTATACCCAGATCTAAACGCACTATCGGGCCACCGTCCATGTAAAGCCCCCCTTTCGAGCGTTGTCACTTTCCCTTAGGGGACTTGCGCCCATGACAACAACGGGTACGTATCAGAGCACTCATTGAGATTGAGACGTTACGTATCGCCGTCCCTCAATTCAGCAAGCCCCTGGGCGGAGAGTCTTACTTCGCCACAATCATTCATAAGCGAGAGTTCCCGAGGATCGAGGGTAACTACCCCTTTGCTCTGATACCATCTGTAATGCCCTGAACCCTTAAACCCGGGTCCGGTGCGTTATACCTGATAATCCATAATCCATAATATATGCAGTGGAAATATAACCGTAATCTCCATATAACATAATACTAGAGTTTACTAATTCTAACTACCAACCATAATAAATTAATCATCCACCAGTATTCAAATATATACATGTCTCCAACACATTATCCACTAATACCAGTATGTTTCACAACCATCCATATCTAATAAAACTTAAAACATAAATTATAAAACATAAAATATACATATCAAAATTAACATAAAAATATACCCTTTTTTCTTATATCTTCAAAAAAATGTTATAAAATCTCAAGCTCTCAAAGCTCGATCCTGAGAAATCCTAAAAAAGATGAATTCATATTCGGTTGAGACACATCTCAGTAAGGGAAGAAACAATATATTAAAACAGTGTATGGCCAACATGAGTTAAATAGATATCATTTTATTTCATTTGCAAATCATCATATAATACTGAAATCGTTTTCTGAACCTAAACAATCACATGCAAATATTTAACCCACGAGATTACCTGAGGATAGGGGTGATTACCCGCCCATACAAGTAGCACCCCTCTGCTCTGATACATTTAGCAACTCGAAGGTCACGATTTAAGCATACCAGGGCACTCACCTTACTCAGTAAGCCCTCAAGTGTTAAATTGATCTCGTACTCACGCGTTCAACAATAGTTTACCAGAAAAGGCCCTAAGGATTGGGAATTCTACCCACCCATACAAGTAGGTTCCCTCTACCCTAGTGCATTATGTAGCTACTGCCACATCTGAAGCTACTAGTGCACTCGCCTTACTCTACAAACCCTCAGGAGAAAGGTATGCCTCGCCCAATCGTAACATGTTTTATGTACATACATACTTCTATTATCATAATACATCATTCCTTTCTATCATTGTACATTCATGCACATTCATTCCTATTCATAACTTAACTTTGCATTTCGTTTCACTTTAAGTGACTCTCTCCTATTTACATCATTTACCTTTGTCATTTCATTTCATTGCATAACATTTCATTTAATTACTTCGTACTACAGCTAGTCTTTAACCATCATCAGTTAGTCTACGTAGAAATATGCTAGATCTGCTAACACAGCTCCTTTTAGCTGTCATTAGTTAGCATACACAGAAGTGTACTAGATCTGCTAACATGGCTGTCTTTCAGCTGTCTTACATTTACATGGTTGCATTTAACATACACAAGCAACATTATCCATATCATATTTTATTTTCATTGCTTTACTTACTTAGCCTGCATCTCATACATTTAACATATATTTGCACAGAATCTCATGCCACACAATTTAGCAATAAAATTCATACATTGCCTGTTAAATAGGCCAACCAACATTTAATGTTTATATACTGAAAATACCTTTCATTTCTTACTTAATTATCCTTAAAATATTTCTCATTTTCATCGGTTCATTTTCGCATATACATATCTAATAAACAGTCTTAAACTCGAAAAAAAATATAATTTAAATAGTTGGCATTTTACCCATACTGAAACATATACACGTACATATAACAAAATTTATTTTTTCATTAAATTCATAAAATCTGATTTAATATATATATTTCCCCTTACCTGGTTTCTTGAACTACGCCAATAGGGACTCTGAAAAATACCTTCAGCGCTCACCCGGACCCTAAATCAAAAATTCCTAACTCCAATAAATTATTCATGAATAAAATATTATTTAAATATTTCATAGGGTCATAATTTCTGAATAAATAAATATACCCTTAAATTTAGCCAAATTGCCAAACTTCCCAAATCCCACTCTCGTTTTGGAGTAGGGCCTAGAAAATCCCAATTGAAAAATTACCTACGCCAAAATGACGATAACGACGATTAGGACTCGGTGGTGGTGCCTGATCGTCAATTTAACAACAAATTTAACCACAAATTGAGAAATTTGAGAAAAATTACCTTTCCCCAGGAGTAGTGTCTAAACCGTTCCCACAACAAATCTGCTTCAGTAGAAATGTCGGTGGCAGAGTTAGGAACCTAACGGCACCTTCCGTTTCTCGATTGGTCGAGTATTTGCCAAGAAATGAGGGGAGAGGGAGAGAAGACGGAGGAGTGGCGACGGAGAGCTGAAGAGATGCAGAGAGAGAAGAAGACGGAAGCTACTGGACTTCAGCTTCTTTAATCTTCTTTTATTTTTATTTTATTTTTTTCTTTTAACTTACTTAACTTACCTTATATATATATACATTAAACTTATACTTTAACTTTTATATATATATATATATATATATATATATATATATATATATATTTATATATCTTTATTTCATTTTTTTTACTATTTATTTATTTAATTAATTTAATAACATTTAATTAATTAATTAATTAATAATTTTTTTTCATACTATTTATTTTTTATTTGTTTATTTAATACATTAATTTAATAGTGTTTAACCACTTGATTAATTAATAATTTTAATTAATTAATTTTTTTAATAATTAAAATTTTTTTTCGGGTTATTACAGTCTAGGTATGGATTTGATGATCTAACATCTTATGCTCTTATTACTAGTTGCAATGGTCCAACTAATTTTCAAGAGGCAATGCATGGCCAAGAGAAATGTAGATGGATAGGTACTATAGTGGAGGAAATGGAGTCATTGCATAAGAATAATACGTGGGATTTAGTGGAGCTTCCAGATAGGAAGAAGGCGATAGATTGCAAGTGGATGTATAAGAAGAAGGAAACTACATCAGAAAATAAAGGAGAGAAGTTAAAGGCACGATTAGTAGCAAAGGGATACTCACAGAAGAAAGGAGTTAATTATGATGAAATCTTCTCACCTGTGGTCAGACACACTTCCATCAGGGTAGTGTTGGGATTAGTGGCACATTTGGAACAAATGGATGTAAAAACAACATTTCTCCATAGTGATTTGGAAGAGCAGATCTATATTGTATAGCCAAAAGGGTTCAGTCAACCTGGACAGGAGCATTTGGTTTGTAAACTAAAAAAGTCACTTTACGGGCTGAAACAGTCTCTAAGGCAATGGTACAAATGTTTTGATTCCTATATGATCCAAATAGGCTACAACAGGTATGATTATGATTGTTGTGTGTATGTAAAGAATCTTGATAATGCTTCTATTGTTTTTCTATTACTTTATGTTGATGACATGCTAATTGCTGCAAAGGATATAACTGAGGTAAATCAGTTGAAGACTATATTGAATAAAGAGTTTGACATGAAAGATCTTGGTGCGTCCAAGAAGATACTTAGGATAGAGATTCATCAGGATAGAATAACAAGGAGATTGTGGTTATCTCAAGGTGGTTATGTGGAGAAGGTGTTAGAGAGGTTTAGCATGATTGATGCAAAACCGGTGAGTACACCTTTAGTGAATTACTCGAAATTGTCTACCCTCAATGCCCAAGGATGGATGATGATATCCGGGACATGTCAAAGGCACCCTATGCTAGTGTAGTAGGGTATTTAATGTAGGTTATGGTATGTACAAGGCCAGACCTGGCACAAGCTATCAGCCTTGTAAGTAAGTTCTTTTCAAATTTAGGTAGACAACATTGGGATGTCGTCAAATGGATTTTCATATACTTACAAGGTACTTCTCACTATTACATCGTGTGAGGAATGGTGTGATCCCAAGAGGGGGGTGAATTGAATTTTAAAAACTTTTGTGGATTAATTAAACTGATTCACCAACCAATATTCCAATCATAATTTAAAGCATGTATGTAAATCAATCATGACAATAAATAAGCAAACATACACGTGCGGAAATATAAATAAGATAAGGAAGAGAGAGAGAGAGAGAGAGAGAGAGAGAGAGAGAGAGAGAGAGAGAGAGAGACCAAGATTTTAACGAGATTCGTCTATAACTGCCTACGTCCTCACCTTAGGTAAACCCCCCAAGGATTTCACTATCCGCTCCTTCAACCAAGGCGGAGCTACCTTATACAATCTGCTTCTTAACAGGGTGAAGCTCCCTTTACATCTGCTTCTTCACTAGGCGAAGCTACCCTTTACACACTCCTTCAAATAGAGTGGAGCCCCCCTCTCCAAGTGATACCCCACGTTTAGTTCACTCCTTCTAGGTGGATCTGCCTCTCCAAGTGATGTAGCCTCACTTAGCCACGGTTCACAACCTGAACCACGAAGAGTTGGTTAAAAACAATTTTCGTATAATTAAAATGCTTCTTAAAAGCTGGTTTGTACAATATGAAATCTATATGCACTCTCAAATGATTTATAAATGAAGATTGGTAGAGTTAGGGTTTTATCTCAAAAAATTATTTTTCAAGAAAAATATAAGAGAGCATGGAAAATGAATTTTCCTAAATGATTGACCTTTGTTAAATAAAAAAAAAAATTCTTTTCAAGCAAGTATATATGAGATGAATATATGCTCAAATATTTTCTTAAATATCTCATAAACTTTATCCAAAAAGATATTTCAAAATGAGAGTTGGAGAAGTGAGAATTTGATGCATTGAGATATCACAAGTGTGAAAAGTCTTTCGAGCAATATATATGAATGGATATATGCTCAAGACTTTCAACAATAACTCAAAAATGATTTCTCCAAAAAAAAATATTTTCAAAAAGAAGAGTAAGAGAAATATAATTATTAGCCTAACAAGGCTTAAGAATCTTATTTTGATGATAACAAATCAAGGGAATTTAACATATTTGGTTAAGTGATGATGTTATAGGTAATTCAAGTATCAAGATCTAGTGACTCAAGTGACCAATATCAAAGTGCTTGACAAAGTTAGTTAAAAGCTCAAATTAAATGCTACAGGATCTCATAAAGCTAAAAATTGTTAAAGCTTAAAATCAAGCTAAACATGAAGCACAGAAGCTATACATGAAGACTTAGTGATTCGAATATTCATAATCTTTTAAGAAGTCTCATGTAAGTACTTCATAAAAGTCAATATGAATGGTTGAAGCTCTTATGAATCTTTATTGACTTAGAGACCAGTTTTTGAAAACCCAAAAACATATTTTTTAAATTAAAGTTTCATTTAAAGATCAAAGTATTGAAAATCAAAGTTTTTGGAAAGATGCAAACTCAGTCGATTGACCTCTCAGGATCAGGTGACTAACCCCATCCTGTGTTTGAAAATTCGATGAATTATAAAGGCACAGGTGATTGACCCTAGTAGTTCAGGCTACTGACCTTCGGTTATTTAAATGAAAAATAACGAGGGAAAGCTTCCAAAATTGATTGCTTGAACCTCAAACTTTGTAAAAACTTGGGAAATACTGCAAGTAAACTTGGGGAATACGAAAATTATGTTTTTCTATTTATAAATACATGTGAAACCTAAAGATTAATCACACACTAACTGACTCCCCAACCCTATACGTGGGTCCGGAGTGCTACTAATCCATTAATTTACCTGATAATCTACATAATAATATCATGTACGCAGCAGAAAACATAAACATAATCTCCACAAATATAATACCATAGTTTACTATTCCTATCCATAATCCAAATTAACTATTCACCACCTCTACTCACATATATACATGTCTCCAAAACATTATCCACAAATACCAGTGTTCACAACTATTAATCTATCTGAAGACTTCAATATATAAAACATAAAACATAAAATATACATCTCAAAATCAACATAAAAATATACCCTTTTCTCTTTCTATTTCCCAAAAATGTTATAAAACCTCGAGCTCTCTAAGTTCGATCTCGAGGAAATCCTGTAAAAGATAAATTCATATTTAGGTTAGACACATCTCAGTAAGTGAAAAAAATAGTATATTAAAACAGCGTGTGACTAACATGAGTTTATATAACAACATGATATTTAACATTTGAAAATCGTTAACATAATTTCTGACATCATTCTTTGAACCTAATCAATCATATGCAAAAGAATTAACCCACGAGATTACCCTAGGATAGGGGTGATTACCCGCCCATACAAGTAGCACCTCTCTGCTCTGATACTAAGGCAACCCAAAAGTCACTAATGAAGCATATTAGGGCACTCACCTTACTCAGTAAGCCCTCTAGTGTTAGATTGATATTGTGCTCACATAGTTCAAACAAACGTTTACCAGAGAAAGCTCCAAGGATAAGGAAATCTACCCGCCCATACAAGTAGATTCCCTCTGCCCTAGTACGTTGTGCAGCTACTACAACATCTGAAGTTACTAGCGCACTCTCTTTTCTCAAAAAGCCCTTAGGGAAAAAGTACGCCTCGCCCAATCGTAACATGTTCTACGAGCATAGATACTTCTAGTATCATAATACATTGTTCTTTCTATTATTATTCAACTATTCACATATGTTCATGTTCATAACTTTAACATTTCATTTCATTTCACTTTAAGCGACTCTTTCCAATTTTACATTGTTCACATTTCACACTTCATTTTCGTTTCATTCATTTCCATTTTCATTTCATTTCATTACATACCCAACATATTTCAGCTATTTTACCCAACATCTTTCAGCTATTTTGCCTACTACCTTTCAATTGTTTTACCCATTATCTTTTAACTGTTTTACCCATCATCTTTCAGCTGTTTATATGGTTGCATTAACACACACATGCAGTATAGTTCATATCATATTTTATTCTCAATGCATTACTTACTTAACCGGCATCTCATACATTTAATAAAAATTTTCACAGAGCTTACATTTACTCATGCCACACAATTTAGTAATAAATTTCATATATTGCCTGTAAAATAAGCTAACCAACATTTAACGTTTATATACTGAAAATACCTTTCATTTCTTACATAATTATCCTGAAAATATTTCTCATTTTCATGAGTTCATGTTGGTATATACGTGTCTAATAAACAACCCTAAGCTCAGAAAAACATAATTTAAATGGTTGACATTTTAAACCCATACCGAAACATATACATGTATATATAACACAATTCATTTTCCATTAAATTCCTAAAAATTCTGGTTTAATATATATTTTTCCCCTTACTTGGTTTCTTGAACTACGCCAACAGGGACCTCGAAAAACACCTAAGGCGCTCACCCAAGCCCTGAATCAAAAATCCTAATTCCATTAAATTAACCCTAAATAAAACATTATTTTAATATTTCCTAAGCCCTTAAATACCAAATAAAAAGTTATACCCTCAAATATAACTAATTTACCTAATTCCTCAAATCTCAATCTCGCTTTGGAGTGACACCTAGAAAACCCCAATTGGAAATTTACTCCAACCAAAATGATGAAGATCATGACTAGAACACCGTGGTGGTGCTTGATCGTTGATTTAACTACAAATTTAACGAGAAATGGAGAAATTAGGAAAAAGTTGCCTTACCCCAGGAATGGTGTCTACGTCGCTCGCATGACAAATCCACTTAAGTAGAAATGTCGGTGGCGGAGTTAGGAACCCAACGGTACCTTCTGTTTCCCGATCGGTTGAATATCCGTTGAGAAGTTAAGAGAGAGAGAGAGAGAGTGAGTGACGGAGTGAGAAAGAGACTGAGAGAGACACAGAGAGATTGAGCTGGAGAAGAGAGAAGATGGAATTGGATTTCAAATTGAAATCCAATCCATTCTATTACATTCAATATATATTATTTTAATATTATATATATGTATATATATATATCTACTTTAACTTATATTATATAATAACCATATATATATATTTATATATCTTTATTTCATTTTTTTTACTATTCCTTTTTATTTATTTATTTAACTAATTAATTCAATAATGTTTAATTAATAATTAGTCTTAACTTTTTTTTTCAAACTATTTATTTTTATTTGTTTATTTAATACATTAATTTAATAATGTTTAACTAATTAATTGATTAATAATTTTAATTAATTAATTTTATTTTTTAAAATTTTTTTCGGGTTATTACATTCTTCCCTCCTTTAAGAAATTTCGTCGTCGAAATTTTGCTAGCTAATCAATCATTTTCTCATTTCAGGAATTCATAACTCACACATCTCACACAATCTAATACATATCATTATAAAGATTTCTACATTATTCATAATTAAATAAAACTATCATTTATCTTAAACATAACTTATACCTATGCCCCTGACATTATCTGGCTCAGTTAGGATTAATGAATACACTCGTCCTAGTCCACCTCTACCTAGAAGTACTTGCTGGTTTCCCCCGATACCATAACCTTTGAAATCAACTAACTAACCTCATACCACACATTTCTATATACTCCAATTTAAATATCAAACACCTAATTGACCACAAACCATTTAATCACATCACCTAAATTATTCTCCTCCAAAGATTTTTTTTTTCTACACCAATCAACCAACCTAACCTTTGAGTTCAAATTCCAAGTTCTAATTTCTCTACTCAGAAACATCACCATCGATGGATTTACCATGATTTTCTAAAGCTAGCTACTTCTTCAGAAAAACACAGAAGACCATTAACGGATTTCTGCCCTCAAGCTTACGAAACACAATTTATAATTCCTAACGGTATCTTAATCTACCCACCCTTATCTTTATCGCAACTAAATCCTATACTCTGGTATAAATCATTCCTAACCTAATACTCTAACATTTCCATATCCAAACGATGTGAAATTAATCACACTTCCAGCTGGACTTTGCTATGATACCATCTATAATACCCCGACCCTATACGTGGGCCCAGAGTGCTACTAATCCATTCATTAACCTGATCCACATACTAATATCATGTACATAGTGGAAAACATAAATATAATCTCCACAAATATAATACCAGAGTTTACTATTCCTATCCATAATCAAATTAACTATTCACCACCTCTACTCACATATATACATGTCTCCAAAACATTATCCACAAATACCAGTATTCACAACTATTCATCTATCTGAAGACTTCAATACATAAAACATAAAACATAAAATATACATCTCAAAATCAACATAAAAATACACTCTTTTCTCTTTCTATTTCCCAAAAATGTTATAAAACCTCGAGCTCTCTAAGCTCAATCTCGAGGAAATTCTGTAAAAGATAAATTCATATTTGGGTGAAACACATCTGAGTAAGGGAAAAAATAGTATATTAAAATAGTGTGTGTGTAATATACCAAAGAATTAGAAGGGTTCTCATCGACGAACACAGGGGATTCGTCGACGAGGATACAAGAGGAGCTCGTCGATGAGGACAGGTTTTGTCGATGAGAAGATACCGAGAGGGGATTTATGGAGGTCTGAAATTAGTCGACGAGGAGAAAAGGTTCATCGACAAACTTCTTAAAGGACTCGTCGACGAGATGACGTGACTCGTTGATGAATCCGGGGCTATAAATAATGAAAACCAAGGTTAATTTGTAGAATTTTGCATAAATCTTCCTCTCTCTCTCTCTCTCTCTCTCTCTCTCTCTAAAACGCACCTTTTTCCTTCTCTCTTCGATTTCGGCCACATTTCTCGCCAGATCAATGATCTGAAGCCACCACGACGCTCTTGGGGAAGTTCTCTGTAAGTCTGCAGGAGTAAATTGTTGGTGGAAGTGGTTTGAAATTCATCCCAAATTCAGGATAAGGTGTTTTATTTAGAATATACTCTCCCTGCTGTTATAGGAAATGTTGTATGCGGGAAAATACTGGTGTTTTGTTATGAGGGATGTTGTTTTTAGGGTGTTGAGTGGAGAACCCTGCGGGTGTAGGGCCAAAGTTCAGTGAGGGCTTTTCAGAAACTAGGCAAGAGAAATATGCTATGCTAGGAGATTTGAATATATTGATAGAAATTTTACAAACTTGCATGTATACCAGTTATTATGTAGTTTTTACAGAATATGTGTTTTTAAAGTATGTGTGGCCTGAGTAGATAATATTTGATATAGAACTTTATACAGTATTTCCAGTATATGAAGTTATACAGAACGTACATATATAACTAGATATTTATAGATATTATACAAATAGATATATGTGCATGTAGAACTTTTAGTCAGATAGTTTCGCAGACAGTTATATATATATATATATATATATATATACGAATGTTTATTCAGATTAGTATGTATAGTATTTACAGAAAGCCATGTCTTCTTAAATGCCATAACACTTAAAGTATACAAACAGATTATACAGAGTAGCATCAAGATGCTACAGTTATTCATCTATTATAATATTTACAGTACAAAATTATAGTGTTATGATTATTTTGGAAACATAATGAAAATAGAAAAAGAGTATATATATATATATATATATATATATATATGATATCAGATCCCTGTGAAAAGATTACAGACAGATACAGATACAGAATACAGAGCATGGTACCGTTGCTAGTACGGATAGAGTGCAACCACATATCTTAGATAGTGTGTGGGTACCGTCAAACTGTGCTTGGAGAGGATGCAGCTTCCCAGTTCGCTGGGTTGAGGGGGCTAGTTTGACGAGGTAGAAACCAGTTCCGAGCCTAGAAGTGGATGCAGTTTGACTGAGCTGAGGTAGTGTAGAGTAGTGACTTACCTAGAGGGCCGACCAGGTTAAGTCCTGCCTACGGGCTGCAGAATCCTGTCACGAGGGGTCAAATCATGACATACAAAGTTCTAGGGATAAAGTACAGTTATGTATATGTATACAATTTTACAATATTTGATAAATATAGTATAATATTAGCAGTATGAAAAGTAGAAAACTCTGATGATACAGTTATGTTTTAAATTGTGAAAAATGTAAGATATGCTTTACAAATCTATCATATATTGCAGCTCATATGTTATTTAAAGTATATATATATATATATATATATATATATATATATATATCTTAGTCGTCACACACTAGTAATAGTATATTTCCACTTACTGAGCATCATCTCACCCTATTATTCTAATATTTTTTAGGTGAGCTAGTTAAAAGAGCAGATTAGGCTCACGGATAGAGATTTCTCGATTACCCTAGTTTCAAGGTAACTTGGTGTAGGGTTTGGTATTTTTGGGGTAGATATTACTAGAGAGAGATGTATTATATAGCTATAGTTTAGAAATACAGATTCTTGGTATTGTAGGACATATATATGGATGTGTAATTTATGTTTTCGTTGCGTATGCAAGAATATTGTATATAGGAATACCCCAGTGTCCCTTCGAGGTCTAATATTTTCATAAAAAGGGTATCAGAGTAGCTCATGTGTGGTTATAAAAAAAAAATGAATGAAATGATTTAAATTTTGAGCTCGTTACAGTGTGGCTAACATGAGTTTATATAACAACATGATATTTAACATTTGAAAATCGTTAACAGAATTTATGAAATCATTCTATGAACCTAATCAATCACATGCAAAAGATTTAACCCACAATATTACCCAAGGATAGGAGTGATTACCTGCCCATACAACTAGCACCCCTCTGCTCTGATACTTAGGCAACCCGAAGGTCACTACTGAAGCATATCAAGGCACTCACCTTACTCAGTAAGCCCTCTAGTGTTAGATTGATCTTGTACTCACACAGTTCAAACAAAGGTTAACCAGCGAAGATCCTAATGATAAGGAAATCTACCCGCCCATACAAATAGGTTCCCTCTGCCCTAGAATGTTGTGTAGCTACTGCCACATCTGAAGTTACTAGCGCACTCGCCTTTCTCAGCAAGCCCTCAGGAGAAGAGTACGCCCCACCCAATCGTAACATGTTCTACGAGCATAGATACTTCTAGTATCATAATATATTGTTCTTTCTGCATAATTCAACCATTCACATATGTTCATGTTCATAACTTTAACATTTCATTTCACTTTAAGTGACTCTTTCTCATTTTACATTGTTCACATTTCACACTTCATTTTTGTTTCATTCATTTCCATTTTCATTTCATTTCATTACATACCCAGCATCTTTCAACTATTTTACCCAGCATCTTTTAGCTGTTTACATGGTTACATTAACACATACAAGTAACATAGTTCATATCATATTTCATTCTCAATGCATTACTTACTTAACCTGCATCTCATACATTTAACATATATTTGCACAGAGCTTACATTTACTCATGCCACACAATTTAACAATAAAATTCATACATTACTGGTAAAATAAGCCAACCAACATTTAACGTTTATATACTGAAAATACCTTTCATTTCTTACATAATTATCCTCAAAATATTTTTCACTTTTATCGTCGATTTAACGGCAAATTTAATGAAAAATTGAGAAATTAGGAAAAAATTGAATTACCCTAGGAATGGTGCGTACGCCGCTCTCACGACAAATCCCCTCCAATAGAAAAATCGGTGGTGGAGGTAGAAACCCAACGGTACCTTCCGTTTCCCGATCGGTCGAATATCCGTCGAGAAATCGAGAGAGAGAGAGAGAGAGAGAGAGAGAGAGAGAGAGAGAGAGAGTGACGAAGAGAGAAGGAGATTGAGAGAGACGCAGAGAGATTGAGCTGGAGAAGAAAGAAGATGGAATTTGATTTCAAATTGAAATCCAATCCATCCTATTGCATTTAATATATATTATTTTAATATTATATATATATATATATCTACTTTAACTTATATTATATAATAACCTTACATATATATTTATATATTTTTATTTCATTATTTTTTAATATTCCTTTTTATTTATTTATTGATTTAATTAATTCAATAATGTTTAATTAATCAATTAATTAATTAATAATTAGTCTTAACTTTTTTTTTTCATACTATTTATTTTTATTTGTTTATTTAATACATTAATTTAATAATGTTTAACTAATTAATTGATTAATAATTTTAATTAATTAATTTTATTTTATTTTAATTTTTTTTTCAGGTTATTACATTCTTCCCTCTTTTAAGAAATTTCTTCCTCGAAATTTTGCTAGCTAATCAATCATTTCCTTATTTTAGGAATTCATAACTCACAAATCTCACACAATCTAGTACATATCATTGTATAGATTTATACATTATCCATAATTAAATAAAACTATCATTTATCTTAAACATAACTTATACTTGCGCCCCTGACATTATCTAGTTCGGTTAGGATTAACGAATACACTCGTCCTAGTCCACCTCTACCTAGAAGTACTTATTGGTTTCCCCCGATACCATAATCTCTGAAATCAACTAACCAACCTCATACCACACATTTCTATATATTCTAATTTAAATATCAAACACCTAATTGACCACAAACTATTTAATCAAATCACCAAAATTATTCTCCTTCAAAGAATTTTTTTTTTCTACACCAATCAACCAACCTAACCTTCGAGTTCAAATTTCAAACTCTAATTTCTCTGCTCGGAAACATCACCATCGATGGATTTACCATGATTTTCTGAAGCTAGCTACTTCTTTAGAAAAGTACAGAAGACCATCAAGGGATTTCTGTCCTCAAGCTTATGAAACACAATTTAGAATTCCTAACGGTATCTTAATTTACCTATCCCTATCCTTATTGCAACTCAATCCTATATTCTGGTATAAATCATTCCTAACCTAATACTCTAACATTTCCATATCCAGGCAATGAGAAATTAACCACACTTCCAGCTGGACTTTGCTCTGATACCATCTGTAACGCCCCGACCCTATACGTGGGCCCGGAGTGCTACTAATCCATTCATTTACTTGATAATCCATATACTAATATCATGTACACAACGAAAAACATAAATAGAATCTCTACAAATATAATACCAGAGTTAATATTCCTATCCATAATCCAAATTAACTATTCACCACCTGTACTCACATATGTACATGTCTTCAAAACATTATCCACAAATACCAGTATTCACAACTATTCATCTATCTGAAGACTTCAATACATAAAACATAAAACATAAAATATACATATCAAAATCAACATAAAAATATACCCTTTTCTCTTTCTATTTCCCAAAAATGCTATAAAACCTCGAGCTCCCTAAGCTCGATCTCGAGAAAACCCTGTAAAAGATAAATTCATATTCAGGTGAGACAGATCTCAGTAAGGGGAAAAAATAGTATATTAAAATAGCATATGGCTAACATGAGTTTATATAACAAACATGATATTTAATATTTGAAAATCGTTAACATAATTTCTGAAATCACTCTCCGAACCTAATCAATCACATGCAATAGATTTAACCCACTGAAGCATATCAGGGCACTCACCTTACTCAGTAAGTCCTCTAGTGCTAGATTGATCTCGTACTCATACAGTTCAAACAAAGGTTTACCAGAGAAGACCCCAAGGATAAGAAAATCTGCCCGCCCATACAAGTAGGTTCCCTCTGCTTTAGTACGTTGTGCAGCTACTGCCACATCTAAAGTTACTAGCGCACTTTCCTTTCTCAACAAACCCTCAGGCGAAGAGTACGCCCCGCCCAATCGTAACATGTTCTATGAGCATAGATACTTCTAGTATCATAATACATTATTCTTTCTGTCATTATTCAACCATTCAAATATGTTCATGTTCAAAACTTTAACGTTTCATTTTACTTTAAGTTATTCTTTCCCATTTTACATTGTTCACATTTCAAACTTCATTTTCGTTTCATTCATTTCCATTTTCATTTCATTTCATTACATACTCAACATCTTTCAGCTGTTTTACCCGGTATCTTTCAACTGTTTTACCTAGCATCTTTTAGTTGTTTACATGGTTACATTAACACACACAAGCAGCATAGTTCATATCATATTTCATTCTTAATGCATTACTTACTTAACCTGCATGTCATACATTTAACATATATTTGCACAGAACTTACATTTACTCATGTCACACAATTTAGCAATAAAATTCATACATTGCCTGTAAAATAAGCCAACCAACATTTAACGTTTATATAGTGAAAATACCTTTCATTTCTTACATAATTATCCTGAAAATATTTCTCACTTTCATTAGTTCATTTTAGCATATACGTATCTAATAAACAGCCCTAAGCTCAGAAGAATATAATTTAAATGGTTGACATTTTAAACTCATGCCGAAATATATACACGTATATATAACACAATTCATTTTCCATTAAATTCCTAAAAATTATGGTTTAATATTTATTTTTCCCCTTACCTGGTTTCTTGAACTACGCAAATAGGGACCCTGAAAAATACTTGTGGCACTCATCTGAGCTCTGAATCAAAAATCCTAATTTCATTAAATTATTCCTAAATAAAATATTATTTTAATACCCTCAAATAAAACCAATTTACCTAATTCCCCAAATCTCACTCTCGCTTTGGAGTGACGCCTAGAAAACCTTAATTGAAAATTTACTCCTGCCAAAATGACGAGGATCATGACTAGGACCTCGTGGTGGCACCTGATTGTCAATTTAATGGAAAATTTTACGAGAAATTGAGAAATTAGGAAAAACTTGCCTTACCCCAGGAATGGTGCCTACGCCACTCTCACGACAAATTCGCTCCAGTAGAAATATCGATGGCGGAGTTGGAACCCAACGGTGCCTTCCGTTTCCCGATCGGTCGAATATCTGTCGAGAAATTGAGTGAGAGAGAGAGAGAGAGAGAGGAGAGAGAGAGAGGAGAGAGAGAGAGAGAGAGAGAGAGAGAGAGAGAGAGAGAGAGAGACGGAGAGAGAAGGAGACTGAGAGAGATGTAGAGAGATTAAGCTGGAGAAGAAAGAAGATGGAATTAGATTTCAAATTGAAATCCAATCCATCCTATTACATTTAATATATATCATTTTAATATTATATATATATATATATCTACTTTAACTTATATTGTATAATGACCATATATATATTTATATATTTTTATTTCATTATTTTTTACTATTATTTATTTATTTATTTATTTCAATATTAATTAATTAATTAATAATTAGTCTTAACTTTTTTTTTCAAACTATTTATTTTTATTTGTTTATTTAATACATTAATTTAATAATGTTTAACTAATTAATTGATTAATAATTTTAATTAATTAATTTTATTTTTTTTAAAAAAAATTTTCGGGTTATTACATTCTTCCCTGCTTTAAGAAATTTCATCCTCGAAATTTTGCTAGCTAATCAATCATTTCCTTATTTCAGGAATTCATAAGTCACACATCTCACACAATCTAATACATATTATTGTATAGATTTCTACATTATCCATACTTAAATAAAATTATCATTTATCTTAAACATAACTTATACCTGCGGCCTTGACATTATCTGGCTCGGTTAGGATTAACGAATACACTCGTCCTGGTCCACCTCTACCTAGAAGTACTTGCTGGTTTTCCCCGATAGCATAACCTTTGAAATCAACTAACCAACCTCATACCACAAATTTCTATTTACTCCAATTTAAATATTAAACACCTAATTGATCACAAAGAATTTAATCACATCACCTAAATTATTCTCCTTCCAAGAATTTTTTTTTTCTACACCAACCAACCAACTTAACCTTCAAGTTCAAATTCCAAGTTCTAATTTCTTTGCTCAGAAACATCACCATCAATGGATTTACCATGATTTTCTAAAGTTAGCTACTTCTTCAGAAAAACACAGAAGACCATTAGTGGACTTCTGCCCCCAAGCTTACGAAACACAATTTAGAATTCCTAACGGTATCTTAATCTGCCAATCTCTATCCTTATTGCAACTCAACCCTATATTCTGGTATAAATCATTCCTAACCTAATACTCTAACATTTCCATATCCAGACGATGTGAAATTAATCACACCTCCGGATGGTCTTTGCTCTGATACCATCTATAACGCCCTGATCCTATACGTGGGCCCGGTGTGCTACTAATCCATTCATTTACCTAATAATCTACATATTAATATCATGTACACAGCGAGAAACATAAATATAATCTCCACAAATATAATACCAGAATTTACTATTCCTATCCATAATCCAAATTAACTATTCACCACCTCTATTCACATATATACAGGTCTCCAAAACATTATCCACAAATATCAGTATTCACAACTATTCATCTATCTGAAGACTTCAATACATAAAACATAAAATATACATCTCAAAATCAACATAAAAATATACCTTTTTCTCTTTCTATTTCTCAAAAATGCTATAAAACCTCGAGCTCTCTAAGCTCAATCTTGAGGAAATCTTGTAAAAGATAAATTCATTTTTGGGTGAGACACATCTCAGTAAGGGAAAAAAATAGTATATTAAAACAGCGTGTGGCTAACATGAGTTTATATAACAACATGATATTTAACATTTGAAAATCACTAACATTGTATCGACCTCAAATAAAATATAACATAATAGATAAAATGGTCAACCCAAACCCGTGGGTAATGGGGATACTTGTCAATCACAGTGGAAACCTAAGCAGCATCAATCATAAATTGAAACCATCCATCCATCAAGCATAATACCATAGTTTACTACAACATCATAATACTATATTTATATACATCCTCCAAAATATCAAAATAACTCTAGGATCAAACAAAAAATACTCCTGATCCTTGTACAAAAGCTTACCCTCCTAACGGAGTAATATTGCTGACTCAACGGTGGCCACAACCTACTGGTCACTCAGGGTCTCCTGAAAAATTAATTAATGTTGGGGGTGAGACATATCTCAATAAGGGAAAATAAACTAAATACAGTTGTGTGGCAACATGAATATTTAAGGTACTTATACATATATAGTACATTTCATAACTCTGTAAACATTCATCATATCATACTAAATTCTCATATACTTTCATATTCATAATAAATCATAACATACATAAAACATCTGTTATAACTGTAATACTGAAAACATACCTATTCATAATAAATCATAACATACATAAAACATCTGTTATAACTGTAATACTGAAAACATACCTAGGATGAATAGCTAGCTAATGTCATGTATTACCCCCCATGATGGGTTGTGCAGCCCGAAGGCGGGACCCGACAATGGCTAGCTGACCACTATCGAGTCAAATATGTCTTTGAATACGATGAGCCCGCCACACCCTGGTTCGGACTACCAGGTGGACGTCCATACTCTATTAAAAGCCACATTGACTATCCATCTCCCATCCCCTCGTGGGATGGTTAGTACTAATCTGATCATAATCATCTCATATATAAGCTACGGTACCGTGCTCCTGAACTGAACTAAACTAACATCTGAGTTATGATAACATATAATAAATGATATAATAGCGGTCTCATGCCGTTCATTTTCATAAATACGGCCTCGTGCTGATAACATAAATACGGCCTCGTGCCGATAACATAAATACATGGCCTCGCGCCAGAATCGTTTCAGGTATATACATTATGAAAATAAATCATTTATCATATATTCATCAAAATCATCACAACATAACTCATCTTTTCATAATACTTGAAAACATGCTTTGTTCGTAAAATCTTTCATATCATAATACATTTCACATAAAATAACATCCATACCACACATGTGCTGTTTAAAGTCGTACTTTATATTCTAAACTTGTGATTTTCTGGCATCTCATACATACATATACATTTTATCATCATAGCAGTATTTTCCCAATCGTACATTTCATTCATAATAAAAAAATATAACATATGCTTTTTTGAAAATAAATTTACTCATAATTAATAATAATTTGCATGGAAAATAACTGCTTTAGTTTATTCCCTTACCTGGCTACTGAGAAAGCCCCTAAAATACTCTGGTCTCACACCCGTAGGATTTCCTAATCAATACCTTAAAACTGAGAACTCACAGTACTAAACTTTAGTATTTTTGTGTGTACATCATTTCCTATAACTACCACAAGACCAAATTTGGCTTAAAAAGCCTTACCTAAACTCAGGGATGATTTCCAACTTGCTTTCACCAACAATCTGCTCCGGTAGATTTGGAGAAAACTTCCCCAGAAGCGTTGTGGTGACTTTGGATTGTCGATCCAGTGTAAATTTAGCCCAAAATTGATGTGTGAGAGAGAGAGAGAGCCAAAGGGGAGAGAGAGAGAGAGAGGGCAAGTGTTGCTTAATTGTGAAGTAAAAATCTGGATTTTGATATATATATATAGAACTGGATTCGTCGACGAGCCACGTCATTCGTCGAAGAATCCTTCATAAATTTCGTCGACGAAATTTAGTCGACTCAAAAACGCCTCTCGGTATTTCTTTGTTGACAAAATTCAGTCTTCGTCGACGAATTCTCTTAAGCCTTCGTCGACGAATCCCCTGTATTTGTCGACGAAGCCCTGATGACCCCCTCTTGGTTATTTCTTCCAAAGTGCAATGTCGTCGACGAACGCGAAGACTTCCTCCTTCTATTACTGGTTTCATTTCCCTTCCTCTTTATTATCTAAATTCCATTTTTATTCGGGTTGTTACATCCTCCCCTCCTTATAAAATTTTATCCTCGAAATTTACTATTCACGTAATTTATCATTCCTTAGGAAAAATGGTGTACTTATCCTATTACTTACCCTCACTTATGGCGGAGGAATACCGTGGTTACAACTCAAGTTCTGAAAGATTACATATACTAAAAGAAAATTCTTCCAAAACTAAATATCTCATACTACCTATAACATTACATGTACCTGTAAAAGAAACATTACATATTTACTCACATTTCAAATTACATTTAAATTTCTGGGAATAGTTGCGAATATTTCTGTCTGATATGTTCCTCAAGCTCCCAAGAAGCCTCTTCTATCGCATGATTCCTCCATAGAACTTTTACCATAGGAATTTTCTTATTACGTAGTTCCTGTTCTCTTGTGTCCAAAATTTGCACTGGTACCTTCACATAAACTAGCAAATCACTGAGCTCTAACTCACTATAATTGATAATATGAGAAGGGCCTGAGACGTATTTCCTCAACATAGATACGTGAAATACGTCATGTATCCTGTTTAGTGTAGGTGGCAAAGCTAGCTTGTAGCCACCGGTCCCATTTTCTCTAAAATCTCAAATGGACCAATACACCCAGGGCTAAGTTTACCCTTTCTACCAAACCTCATAACTCCTTTTAACGGAGCTATCTTCAAAAATACATGACCACCCACATCAAACTCCAAATTCTTGCAGCGATGGTCAGCATAACTCTTTTGTCAGCTCTAAGCTGCACTGATTCTTTCTCTGATGAGCCGAACCTTATCATACGCCTGTTGTACCAGCTCTGGACCCATAACTCGCCGCTCACCTATTTCATCCCAATACAAAGGAGATCGACATCTCCTACTGTATAGTGCCTCAAACGGTGCCATGCCAATACTGGACTGGTAACTGTTATTGTACACGAATTCTACCAGTGGCATGAATTGAGTCCAGCTACTCCCGAAATCTAATACACATGCACGAAGCATATCCTCTAGTGTCTGTATCGTCCTTTTAGTCTGTCCATCTGACTGAGGATGGAATGTCGTGCTAAACGATAACTAAGACCCCAGAGTCTCCTGCAAGATCTTCCAAAATCGTGACGTGAATTGCGGGTCTCAATCTGACACAATAGATATAGGCACCCCATGAGAACGAACTATCTCTTGGACATAAATCTCTGCCAATCGGTTGAGGGAATAGCTGATCTTGATAGGGAGAAAATGGGTAGACTTAGTTAACTGATCTACTATCACCCAAATCGCATTTTGACCATGCGATGTCGATGGCTGCCCTGAAACGAAATCCATGGAAATATGATCCCACTTCCACTCTGGGATAAACAACGGCTGCAACTGGCCTACCAGCCTCTGGTGCTCAGCTTTCACCTATTGGCACGTCAAGCACTGGGCTACATACTCGGCAATTTCTCTCTTCATATCACTCCACCAAATAAAACTCTCACAAATCCCTATACATTTTCATACTACCGGGATAAATTTTATACAAAGATCTGTGAGCTCCATCTAAAATAGTCCTCCTAATATCAGCATTAGCAGGAACACACAGTCTGGAACGGAACCGTAAATCTCCATCATCTGAAATGCCGAATTCCTTTCCCTGTCCATCACCTCTACTAACTCTAGATCTTCCTTCTGGGCAGCTTTAATTCTTTCCTATAGAGTAGGCTGTACCACTAAGCTGGTGATACATACTGGGGTATTACTCTCTATTAATTCAATGCCAAGTCTTTCTAGACCCATCATGATCGGACGCTGGATCTCTATAGCTACTAAAGTTGATACTCCAGACTTCCTGCTTAGTGCATCAGCTACCACGTTCCTATTTATTATTTAAATTCCATTTTTATTCAGGTCATCACAAATATAATTTTTGAAATCATTCTCTAAACCTAATCAATCACATGCAAAAGATATAACCCACGAGGAGATTACCCTAGAGTGATTAGGGTGAGGGGTGGATTACCCGCCATTAAAGAGCCACCCCTTGCTCTAATACTTAGGCAACCGAAGAGTCATATGAAGCATATCAGGCACGAACCTTACTAGAAGCCCTCCAGTGCTAGATTGATCTCGTCCTCACATAGTTCAAACGAAGGCTTACTAGCGACGACCCAAGGATAGGAAATATACAAGCCCCCATACAAGTTGGTTACCCTCTGCCCTTGCACGCTTGTGCAGCTACTTGCCAATCTGAAGTTCTTAGCGCACGCGGCATTTTCGCAAAGCCTCAGGTGAAAGAGTATGCCCGCACATCGTACAATCGTTTCTACGCGCATAGATATTCTGTATCTAAGACACATTGTGTCGTTCTGGAATTATTCAACCATTCACATATGTTCAAGTTCATAACTTTAACATTTCATTTCATTTCACTTTAAGAGACTCTTTCCCACTTTACATTGTTCACATTTCACACTTCATTTTCGTTTCATTCATTTCTATTTTCATTTCATTTCATTACATACCCAGCATCTTTTAGCAATTTTTCCTAGCATCTTTCAAATGTTTTACCAAGCATTTTTCAGCTGTTTTACCCAGCATCTTTCAACTATTTTACCCAGAATTTTTTAGTTGTTATAGCCAACATCTTTCAGCTATATTCCCCAGCATCTTTCAGTTGTTTTACCCAGCATCTTTCAGTTGTTTACATGGTTGCATTAACACATACAAATAGCATATTTCATTTCCTATTTCATTCTTAATGCATTACTTAACTTGCATCTCATACATTTAACATATATTTGCACAAAACTTACATTTACCTATGCCACACAATTTAGCAATAAAATTCATACATTGCCTGTAAAATAAGCCAACCAACATTTAACGTTTATATACTGAAAATACCTTTCAATTCTTACATAATTATCCTGAAAATATTTCTCATTTTCATCAGTTCATTTTCGCGTATACGTATCTAATAAACACTCCTAAGCTCAGAAAAACATAATTTAAGTGGTTGACATTTTAAACCCTCGAAACATATACACGGATCTATAAACACAATTCATTTTCCTAAATTCTAAAAATTTTGTTTAATATAATTTCCCCTTTACTGGTTATTGAACTTTTACGGCTTTTGTTTAACGGGACCCCCGAAAAAAGATGCGGCATCACCTGAGCCCTCTAAACTCAAAAATCTAATTTCTTAATTACCCTAAATAAAATATTATTTTAATATTTTTTAGGCCCTTAAATACCAAATAAACAGTTATACCCTCAAATATAACCAATTTACCTTATTTCTCAAATCCCACTCTCGCTTTGGTGTGGCGCCTAGAAAACCCCAATTGCAAATTTACTCTAACCAAAATGACGACGATCGTGACGATGACCCTGTGGTGGTGTCTGATCGTCGATTGAACGACAAATTTAACGAGAAATTGAGAAATTTGGAAAAAGTTGCCTTACGCCAAGAATAGTGCCTACGCCGTTTCCATGACAAATCCGCTCTAGTAGAAATGATGGTGACGGCGTTAGAAATCCAACGGTACCTTCCGTTTCCCAATCGATCAAATATCCGTCGAGAAATTGTGAGAGAGAGAGAGAGAGAGAGAGAGAGAGAGAGAGAGAGAGAGAGAGAGAGAGAGAGAGAGAGATGGAGACGGAGAGAGTGATGCAGAGAGAAGGAGACTGAGAGAGACGAAGAGAGATTAAGCTGGAGAAGAAAGAAGATGGAATTGGATTTCAAACTTAAATCCAATCCATCCTATTACATTTAGTATATAATATTTTAATATTATATATATATATATATATATATATCTACTTTAACTTATATGTTGACTCTACGAGTGCAAACCTATTTTGATAATGACAAATCACTTGGTATTTGATCTGTGCATTGAGATTGTGAACATGAATTATATTAAGCATGCATGGAAGAATAATAAGTCATGGAGGCCATAAAAAACAAAGCATACATAACTTAGCAAATCCTTGGAACTCAAAGAGTAAAAGAATGAAGATGCAAGTGTCAAGTTCAAGAACATCATGAGAATGAGTATTTAGAACTCATGTATTTACAATTTCATATGATTTAATTTGAGGCTCAACATATAACCTAGAATGACTTTAGAACTCATGCATCTCATGAACATCATTAGGGGACATTCATGAACTTAGAAATATTCTTAAAACCCTATAAAATCAAGAGAGCAAGGCATATTTTTAAATTAGAGAAGAAAAGTTTAGAAAATAGGAAGTTCGGTAGCCTGAACTCAACCTCAGTCACCTGAAGAATTTATTCAGTAGCCTGAAGATTAAGCTCAGTCACCTAAACAATTAAGGTGAAACACATAATCTGGCCGAGGCACTTCAGTCGCTTGAACTTGGCACTTCAGGTGCCTGAACTCGCTACTTCAAGAGCCTGAACTCCACTTCAGTTGCCTGACCCTGTGGGAAAACTTAAAAATATAATTTTTTAACGTGCGAACACGCGAGCTATCTTTTGATCAAACGGTCAAGATCTATTCTAAGGGCAAGATAACTATATATACTAAATATCTAAACCATAGTGAGAAAGCTAAGATAAACGATAAGAGAAGAGAACATCTTTTTGAAAGAAAAGTGAGAAACTTGAGCTGATTGCTACATGATTGCCTGCACTCCATCCTATATCCATCTTCCTTGGGAAAATCTATTCAAAAAACCAAAAGGGATCTCACTCATACGTCTTGATTTCAACTTGGTATTGAGGTTTGGTTAATCCATTTAGTTTTATAAAGAGATTCTCATATCAACATTTATTTTTGAATATCTTTAGAGAAGTTTAATATTGAGTTTTCACATTCATATAAAGATTGTTTTTGACAAGTTCAATACTAGAGAAAGTTTTTGTTAGGCCATTGATCCAAGAGTAACATTCAAGTGCGTTCTTAGTTAAAGACTTGATGTTTTGAATATTTCTAAACTATTTGGTTGGATATCCTTAGAAGAGCATAACTATATACATATATTGAAGGATATTTTCTAAAAATCATATATTAAGTTTGTTGATCTTTGGTATTCTCATCATATAGATACTTATATATACATTAAGGAAAATATTACCAAGATCACATTGATATTGAAATCTTGAGAGAAATATTGTTTTTGACAAAGTGTGTTTAAAATCTTTGCTATCTTCAAAGTTATTTTTGTATTCAAAGATTTAACCTAAGTTCTATAAAGCATTGAGTTATATAAATATTTTTGGGAGATTTGATAAAAAGGGATTTGTGTGTTGAAGCATATCATTCATAAACGATTGTATCGTTTCATACATTCTAAGCTTCAAATTTCATCATATGGTAACGTATTAGGAATTTGAATTGTACTGACTAGCTTTGTTTGGAAGAAATTTTGAATGTTTTACAGATTTCATTGTATTCACGGTTCAGTGTGTGAACCGGGGTTTGAGGAGAGAGTTGTATCTCTTATAAACAGCGGATTAGGAGGAAGTTGTACCTCTTGTAAGCAGCGGATTATACGGGAAGCTCCGTCGCAATTTAAGGAGCATGGATTATAGTGAAATCCTTGAAAGGGTTGCCCAAGGCGAGGAAGTAGACCGAGTTGGCTAAACCTCATAAAAATTATGTTTGTCTTCTCTCTTCCTTTAACTCTTTACTTTTTGCACTATATTTTATTTATTCGTATTGCATGTGTATGTTGATTAACGTTACACACAATTAATTGGATAAAAAGAACTCATTGATAATATAATTTTAATTTTCTCATAAATCCCTAAAATTGATTTGTTAAATATACAAATAGGGATTAAGTGGTAAATAGGTTCAAAGAATTTTAAAATACTCAATCCACCCCCCTCTTGGAATTACACCTAAATTAACATTTGGTACTAGAGCGGATTTACTTAGACTTAATAGTTTATTTGTAAAAAGATCACATGACACATATCGGTGTAACCCCATTTAGTGAGGGAGGATCTTATCTTAGTCCTTCGATATTTCACGGTGAAAATTTTTCGGCTTTGAAACTAAAAATGAGTGTTTTTATAAAATCAATGGACTGGAAGGCCTGACAAGTAATAGTTAAAGGAATTTGTGTACCTACAAATGAAAATGATGCTAGTTTAATACATGCAAATTCAAATGCCATGGATATGTTTCATCATGCTTTAGATTCTAATGTTTTTTATGAATTTATGGCATGTACATGTGCAAGAGATATTTGGGAAGAACTTGATAGGAAGTATGGAGAAACCCAGGAGAAAGAAACCACCACTCTAGAAATATCAAGTTCAAATGATCAAGAAGTGGAAAAATTGTAAACAAAATGAGTTAGTCGAGGAGGAGGTATATGTATCTCAGTATATCTCATATAATGATTCACTTATTGATTCATGTGATGATTTTTGTGATAAATCTCGCTATAAATTTTATGAAAAATCATGTGATGAATCTTGCGTTATAGTATGTAATGAATCATGTGTTAAATCATATGTTGATAATTCTAATAATGATTCATGAAGCGTCCCTAGTGACAATATTACTATTGATGCATGCAATAATTGACATGATGAATATTATGACAATTCTTGTGATGAATCATGTGTGAAATCATCTGTTGATAATTCCATTAATAATGCATACAATGATTCATGTGATGTTTACTGTAATAAATTTTATGTTGGATCACGTGTTGAATTGTGTAATGAAAGCATGCCTTCATATGGAGATCTAGAAAAAGCTTTAGTTAAAATGCATAATCTTCGAGCTAGGATATCTAAGAAAACAATGTATTTGAAAAATGAAAATGAAAGGATAGTTAAACAATTAGAGGAATTAACAGATTATCGTGCTATTCTAGAAAAGAAGAAAATCATGAAGATTTTGAAGATCATCTATTTAGATAGAAAAATGGATGAATATGCTAAAGCAATTTTCAGGGTTACAAGTGAAGATAGTTTGAATAAACCCTTAGAAGTTAAAAGAAATTATTTTTTCAAATGGGTTCGAATGTATCTCAAAAATTCCATAGCTATGCCTCAATAAGTAAGAAGAAAAGAAATAAGCATACTTTCCCACGAATATACAAAACTTGCTTATTATGTAAAATGAAAGGGCATACCCAATATAAATGTCCATTTAGTGGTGTCCGAGACAAAGATAAGAAAATGACATGGGTAATCAAAAAGGGTTCTAGTTGTAATTACATTATTATTTAACTCTTTCGTTATTCTTAAGACTAGTTATAGGGTCGTGATGACTAATAGGCTTGGGGAATAGTATATGCTTAAAATGTGAAATCTTAGTATGTGCATTTACTACACTATTATTATACTAAGAATCCTACAAGAAAGTTGAGTTAATATGATTCCTTTAAGCAATATATCCAATCTAACTACCTAATGTTTTTATATCGTAATGATTGGGTAAAATGTTAAAACATTGAACAGTTTGGCAAATCTTGATGTATTCGAAGTGAAGGTTGAGAGATTAACTATTAAAATACCAGGAACCTAATATCCTTGCAATGAGCAACATAAATCATAACATTGAAGAATAAATTCACTTCCAAATGAATTAAAGCATTGTTGTTTAACAAACAATTCTTATTGATTAACCCATGCTTAAATATTAAAATATTAAGTTAAGCAAATCATGTCCACTGCATAAGACTGAGCCTTTAAGAATAAATCATATATTAAAAATCATCTAATCCTAAACTCATTCTTGGAGCTTCAAATGGTTAAGTTAGTCATCATTCTAGCCACAAGCTCTGATAAATCATAAACTTTATATCTTTCAAGTGCTTATAAAAGATATTCTGTTATAATCAAATCAGGGGCATTCTCTCAATTTTTCATTCTTTCTTTCTATTTTCTTGATTTTAAAATCTTTTTCACTTGCAGCAATCTTAATCGATTCTAACTCTTTCATCACTTCATCATTTTTGTTTTTCAATGATGTGTATTGTTAAGTTACTTTGACTAATATCTTATGCACTTTGAATAAATCATTTTGTAACTCTTCATAAGATGACATGCTTTCATCATTGGATTCATTGCTACTATAACCATTAACCAATTTGGATGAGGAGATTTCCTCATCGTCCCAATCCATATAGCAAGTATAAGTAATCTCTTGGTCACTTGATTCATTATCGGAACTACTTGTACTCCTATCGTCCCAAGTAGTGGCTTTCATTGCCTTTTTCTTTTTCTTCTTAGACTCTTTCTTAAGTAGTGGACATTCCGATTTTATGTGTCCATCCTTCTTACAATTATAACATGTGGGGATTTTATTTTTTGATTTCTTTGTATTAGTTTCTTCTTCATCTGATTCGGAGTTTTGGATTCTTCTTTTGAATTTGTTCTTCCTTCTTAGTATTCTTGCAAATTTCTTAGAGATATAGGCTAGTACATCTTCATTCATCTCTTCCTCACTACTAGAGTTTTCTTTTGAAGCTTTGAAGGCTATAGATTCTTGGGTTTTGGTTTTTCCATTCCTTTCATTCATTGACATTTCATATGTGAGGTGAGAACCTATAAGTTCATCTAAGGAGGTATTTTTCAAATTTCTTCCTTCGGTTATTGTAGTGGCTTTTGGTTCCCATATAGGTGGCATCCCTCTAAGAATCTTATGGATCATCTCATAAGTAGAGTAAGTTTTTCCTAAGGCATTGAGTGAGTTAAATATGTGTGTGAACCTTGTGTACATGCTAGTGATTGATTCATCCGTTTTCATCTTAAAAGCTTCATATTCGCTGGTGAGCATATCGATCCTATTATCTCTTACATCAACAGTGCTTTCATAGGTTACTTCTAATTTATCCCATATTTCTTTGGTTGATTTACATTCCATGACCCTATTAAATTCATTTATATTCTAGAGCACAATATAAAGTATTCATGGCACTTGAGTTCACTTGCAACATCCTATGGTCATGGTCGGTCCATTCTTTTTCTTCTTTGAGGACTTCTATACCATCTACAAGTTTAGTGGGGATAAGGTCATCATGTGTGACAACCCTCCATGCTTTCCAATCCATGGTTTGAAGGTAGATCCCCATGCATTGCTTCCAAAATGTATAGTTTAAACCACAAAAGATGGGAGGCCTAGTTGAGGATTGACCCTCTCCAAAGGGAGCTACGCCTAAGCGTAACATCTAGATCTTTGTATAGCTACTAATTAAGATTTTCTATAACCCCGCTCTAATACCAATTGAAAAACTAAGGTGTACTCCCAAGAAAGGGGGTGAATTGGGTTATTAAAATTTTCTTTTAAATCTTTTATGAATTCTTAACCTCTTTTAATTCTTTTAATGAATTCTTGACTTCTTGTTGATTTATCAAAAGCTTTAAGTCTTTATTCAATCCACAACCACACAATAAAATAAAACTTAATCAACCAATCAAACCAATCAATTATCACAATATCCAAACCAAGATATAAGATTCAACTTTTCACAAAAATTCAGCTTTTGTTTGTTTGCAGCCTTGTATATATGATTTTGATTCAATCCCTGCAGTAATGGATTTTCTTTCCCAATATGATGCTTAATATAAAATCCAACACTCTTTCCAAAAGTTTAGACTTTAAATAACCTTTCAACTAAAGAGTCTTTGGGTGTCAACCAATTAACATACTTCCTTACGGTTTTCGCAAAGTATTGATCAACTAACGTACTTCCTTTCAGTTTCCACAAGCCTAAAAACAATTTAAACTTATGTTTATTTAATTTCCAAACTACGTAGTATTTATGATTAAGAATTTAAAACATTCACGTAGTTTATATGCATACTGGAAATTAAAAAGAGTAAAGGGAAAGAGAAAGAGACCAAGATTTTTATGAGGTTCGGCTTATCCCCAGCCTACATCCTTGCCTTTGGAAAACCACCAAAGGATTCCACTAAATCAGTTCCTTTTCAGGTGAAACAACACCATTTCACACTCCTTCAGTAAGCTAAAGCTCGCCTCTCCAAATGATACCCCTCACTCGGTCACTCCTTCAATTAGGTTAGAGTGTGCCTCTCCAAACAATATCCTCTCGTTTGGTTCAACAATTCAAGAGCACCTGAATAGTCAATCAATCTACAAGAAAAGATTTAAAAGAAGGTGTACAAGAGATGCTCTCAAAAGAGCTTATTAGTACAAATTCAATCTATATACTTCAAAGAAATTCAAATATGAAATTTAGATTAAAGCTCAAAGAGTGTATCACCAAATAGTTCTTTCAAGGGATGAAAAAATTTTAGAATTGTAGCACAAGATTTGAGAATGAGAGTCAGCAAAGCCTTAGCAAATTTCGTGTAAGATGAGAGTGAAAGAGCCTTTGAGAGTTTGAGAGCAATTGAGAGAGTATGAGAGCTGTAATTGGTTCTAGGTATTTTAAAAATCATTGGTCTTGGGGTTATTTATAGATTAAGAAAATCATTTAACTTAATCTCCAAGTTTACTTGGAGTGGTGCCCATGTTTTAAACGGGTTTGAGCCCCCAGCAACCTATTTTTCGAAAATAAGTCCGTTACAAAATTTAAAATTTGCCGCGTGGCAGTAGCTTGAGAGCTTTCAATAAGTTGCCTATCAATAAATTACACAGTTATTTTTCACAGGAAGTAGGGTGGTAGTCGCCTGTCATCTTGTGGTCAGGCGCTTGTCACTGAATAACTTAGTTTTAAAAATAGGTAGAAGGGTGACAGTACCTGATAAGACCTAGACAGGCTTCTCAGTCTGCCTCATCAGGCACCTATCAAGGTCCAGGCAATAGCCTGACGACCTTCTATCTATGTATTTTAAAAACCCTTAAAGTGGCAGCCTACTGACAGATTCATTCAGGCTCATGTCAAGACAAAATTCTGGTTTTTAAAATATTTTTGTACTAACTCTCTTGGCTCCTCATTTCTTGGAATGTCAATTTGTTTCCTTTAAGAAATATTTTCCAAGTGTTGAGAATAAGGTCTCTAAGTCTCTTTTGCCTAATGAGATTCAAAATGATTTCATACTCGAAATATACTTGAAGTATTTACAATATATGTCCTATTGACTCTCTTCACTTCTTGAACTCCTTGAAATCTTGAAAGTATTGCTTTTATTTCTCTTTGTTTATGAACTTCAAATCTTTATTTCTTTAAGGTCTCTTTGGTTCTGAGCTTCATCGATCCTTGAGCTTCCAATATTGATCTTGAATTTGATATGAGCTTTCAAATTTTGATCACTTGACCATATGAAGTATGCTTGACTTCAATATCTGTTTTTTCGGAAATATCACAACCTTGAAGAATATTAAATAACGTTACTTTGTTATCATCAAAATTACGAGTCGTAAGCCTTGTTTAGGCCAACACAGGCCTTTTCTTCTGCTTTGTCGGCTCTGTACCACCCTGAATGCTCTTTTTCAGCACTGAAGCCTTGTCTACCAAGTTAGAGAAGTTCTGAACCTAGAACCCCACTACAAGCTCGTAAAGCCTTCTTCTCAGACCTTTTTCAAACTTCCTGGATTTCCTTATCTCATTCGGGATCAGGAACGGAGCAAAACACGATAATTCAATGAACTTAGCCACATATTCCCCTACAATCATATTCCCCTTGTGTCAAATTAGTAAATTCTTCAATCTTTTCCTCTATAATACATAAAGGGAAATACTTATCAAAGAATAGCTCCTTAAATCGATCCCATGTCAGAGCTATCTTGACCAACCTCTGTTCCTTTAGCAGCTTCATAGAAAGCCACCAATGTAAGAACCTGAATCGTGATAGGTGGGTTTAATTAAATAAGAGAAGGGTAAAATTAGAATTTGAGCAAGCTTCGTGGACGAAGCCAAATTTCATCGATGGAGGCTTTGTTATGCTCGTCAACGAAGTTCAAAGGCTCTTCGACAAGGAGAAGCCGAGAGATTTCGAGGAAACGGAGATCTTAGGCTCGTCGACGAGGTCACCATCTCGTCGACGAGCTGACTGTAAGGCCTTGTCGATGAGGATGCCATTCTTTGATGAGGGCAACTAGGTCGAAGGGCTATAAATATCAATTTCATTGCTTAACCATTAAGAAATCTCAAAATCCTCTCTCTCTCTCTCTCTCTCTCTCTCCCTCTCTTTCTAGAACTCATCCTACACCCTCTCTCTCTAGATTTCTTCGCCGTTCATCACTGGAATTGACGATCTGACATTATCATGAGGATCAGGGGAGGATTCTCTACAAAACCTACGAATCGAAATCCCGTTTCGAAGATTTTGGGTTTCGGCTTAAAATTGAGGCAAGGCTTTGTTTTCTTTTCTAATCCAGTAGTTTGGTAGAGGACGGAGTCGAGAGTATTTCTTGTACTATGTTTTGTAGATTTTGAGAACTTGGTTTGCTGTTTAGGAGCCATAGAGTTTAGGATTGATCTTTTGGGGGAAAGGTAAGGGAATACAATTTATATTGGTTATTTTTGAAATCGGACTTGGCAGAACTGTGATTCACGGTCCTGTGTGCATTTTGGTTACTCATTTGGGAGAATCTAATAGGTAAAATTATGGGTTTTTCATGTTACATTTTTGGGAAAAGGGGGATATTGGGTTGCATCCCTGGTTTTGTTGAAAACTGTTGGTATATTGTGATTTATACTGCATATTAGGGATGGTCGTACCTTGACTTTGTTTTAAACTGTATATGATTGGAAAACATGATTTTTGGATTACCAAATGAGTGTGGTATGTTTGGCTATATGAGCATGCATGAATGTGTTATATTGAAATGCAATAAGAACTGGGTTCCAAATTGTTCAGGGTACTTAAAGAGTGTCCGGCTCTATATTTGAGGGCGTGTGTTTATCGCCTGCCATGTTAGCAAGAGTGTCCGAATCTATATCTGAGGGCATGAGCCTATACCAGTTGATCACTGAAGGGTGTGGATCCACCATATAGCACCGGTACGATGCCATGGGAGTTTGAGACTAGCCATGCGCTGGTGGTGCCATGTGTCGTGGGTTGGCTACGAGCCAACGCCGAATATCGCAGACCAGCTACGGGCTGAGGAGTGTGACGACACCGTGTAGATCATGAGTGTGCATATGTGTGTGTGTGTGCATGTATGCACTATACTGGAACTGTATTATGAGAATACCGATATTGCATTAACTGTGTTTATTTGCTATCATGATAACACTTGAATGCCACACACTAATATAACATGTGTCCGCCTTACCAAGATGAGTCTCACCCCTACTGTATGTACATTTTTATAGGTCCTTTGAGTAACTAGAACTAGCGTCCTGGTATAGGGAGTGTAGTAGCTGGTGTACTACGGGTAGCACTTGGGTAAGTGCCAGGACTTTTGTTTCGCGGGTTGCCGTTTTGGGGTATGTTGGCACCCAGATGTACGGTTTATATGTATGGAGCCTGGACTCCGTTTTCTTTTGTATAGGCTCTGATATGGTACAGTACTTGTATAGAATGACCTTTTCCACTGTATATATATGCTTTGTGTATGGATGCGTATAGGGTGCCTGGTAACCCCACGAGGTCGGACCCTGATTCATTATGTTGTATTGTTGTTATCTGTATGATACATGGACATGTTAGGTTACTAATTCACCCTTGGGTCCCATTTCTGGGTTCGGGGCATGACAGCTTGGTATCAGAGCTAACCCGGTTGCTAGGTCTTGTAGACTTGGTTAGGAGTAGCTATGTGTACATACCAGAGTTTAGAATGTTGAAATGGGTAGAGTAGGTCAGGGGTTGTTTTGTTGCTAGACAGGGATTCGTTGGCGGTGTTCCGTGTTTTTCTTGGAATCCCAATTCCAGTACGATTAGGGCAAACCATTGATGACTTTTGTATCGGTGTGATAGGACAAACCTAGGCCTGTGAGAGGGTAGTTAACATGATTATTTTTCAAGTATTGTGTTAACTGTACGTGATATGGGAGTCCTAGCCGATTCCTATTATGTTTCAGAATGGAGCCCAAGGATAATAACTTGGGAAGTGGTTCTAAGGAGACTGCTAGCAATGAGTCTCCGTCAATGCCTCGGGGTTTGACGAGGCAGGTTATGCGGGAAATCGGCCGGAGTGTCAGGGGACGCAAACGCTCTCCTATTGCTGTGGGGTGTATTATTGAGAGTTTCACACGCATGCACCTGCCAACGTTTGTAGAGGGACCTGATCCAATAATAGCGGAGGACTAGGTCGAGAAGACCGAGAGGATTCTAGAAGTCTTCCATTGTACAGATGAGCAGAGAGTTCTATACGCTACCTTACAGTCGTCTGGGGAGGCAGGGTGTTGGTGGACTATCGTGAATCTACTGGAAAAGAAGAGAGACGGTGTTTTGGAGATATCTTGTAGCCGTTTCAAGGAGGTGTTCTTTGAGAGATACTTCCCGGCCTCCACTCGTTATGCAAAGGCGGATGAGTCTTCTGCTCTATCGCAGGAAGATATGACAGTGCAGGGGTATGCTGCTCAGTATATAGAGTTATCCCGCTTTGCGCCGTGTCTGATCTTGAGCGAGTACGAGAAGACTCAGAGGTTCGAGAAGGGTTTGAGGAAGGATATCTGTAGGTTGGTGGGTATGCTTCAGATCCGCGAGTTTTCAATTTTGGTAGACAAGGCCATGGTGATCGAGAACGGCATCCGAGAGGATGAGGTGGATCAGGAAATGAAGAAGAGGACAGTACCTTCTAGTTCTTAGTCGGGATCTCGTCAGGGATCGTGGAAGAAAAGGAACAAGGTCTTGGGTTGCCATTAGAGTACCGAGCTCCAAAGTACTCAGGCAAGTTAGACGCAGGATCGTTGTATCAGGTGCCTCAGGTGGCATGAGGGCGAGTGCTGGTCATTTGGGGGTAACTGCTACAACTGTGGCCAGTTAGGCCACATGGCTCACGATTGTCGTGCACTGAAGGGAGATATGCTTGCATCTAGTGTGACCCAAGGTAGTAATCAAATACCTCAGGGAACCGTTAAGATGAATACAGCTCCAGTTAGAGTATACTCTTTTACTCCAGTGGATGCTAAACATGCAAGGAACGTAGTGACATGTACCTTATTATTGCTTTCAAATAAACTTCTGTTTTGTTTGATTTGGGTGCGACCCATTCTTTTGTATCTATGAGTTTTGTTAAACTGTGTGAGCTTGAGACCCAAATCATTAACAAGGTGTTATCTGTTACTACACCATCTCGGAGTATATCATTCGGTAGGATGATGTTGGAAGAGTGCCTAGTGGTAATTCAGGGAAAGCTGCTACCGGTGAACCTAGTAGTATACGACATGTCAGGGTTTAATGTTATTCTGGGGATGGATTGGTTGTCCTCCAGTTATGCTGTGATCAACTGTCAAAAGAAGGTAGTAGGATTCAGACCTCTTTGGGAGCAAGAGTATGAATTTGTGGGATCATGTGTGCATTCGACGCCACAAAATCTATCGGCATTATAGGTGAGGAGGTTACTCTTGGATGGGTGTCAGGGGTACCTAGCTTGTGTGAAGGAACCACCACAGAATGAGTTGAGACTCAAGGATATTTGGGTAATCAACGAGTTCCCGGATGTGTTTCAAGATGATTTTCTCGGTTTACCTCTATATCGTGAGGTGGAGTTTGCGATAGAGTTACTACCTAGCAAGGCACCGATCTCTAAGGCTCCGTACCGAATGGCTCTAGCAGAACTTTGAAAGTTGAAGGAGCAATTACAGGAACTACTGGACAAGGGCTTCATCCGACCGAGTGTTTTACCCTAGGGAGCTCCAGTATTGTTTGTGAAGAAGAAGGACGGATCGATGCTTATGTGCATTGATTACCGTGAGATCAACAAGGTGACTGTGAAGAATCGTTATCCTTTACCTCGAATAGATTATTTCTTTAACCAGTTGCAGGGGACACGGGTCTTTTCGAAGATTGACCTACGGTTAGGGTATCATCAGGTGAGGGTTCGATTTGAGGATGTTACGAAGACTGCTTTCCGAACTAGATATGGCCACTACGAGTTTTTGGTCATGCCGTTTGGGTTGACCAATGCTCCATCGGTGTTCATGGATCTGATAAACAGGGTTTTCCATGAGTACCTGTACCAGTTCGTGGTGGTTTTTATTGATGACATTCTAGTGTATTCAAAGAGCTCAGATGAGCATGAAAACCATCTGAGATTGGTACTACAAATTATGCGGGAAAGGAAGTTGTACACCAAGCTGAAGAAGTGTGAATTCTGGTTGAATCAAGTCATGTTCTTAGGCCATGTGGTTTCTAAGGGTGGAATCTCGATTGATCCTAGCAAGATTGAAGTTGTGGTCAACTGGGTGAGATCAAAGAGTGTGCAGGAGGTTCGGAGTTTTCTGGGACTGGCGGGTTACTATCTTCAGTTCGTAGAGGGTTTCTATAAATTGTTTGGACCTCTGACATGATTGACCATGGAGGGGGTGAAGTTTGACTGGACTAGTGATTGCGAGCAGTGCTTTCTTGAGTTGAAGCACCAACTGGTTACTGCTCCAGTATTGACCATTCCTTCAGGGGATGGCGGGTTTGTGATCTATAGCGACACGTCCCTGAAGGGTTTGGGATGTGTGCTTATGTAATAGGGTAAGGTGGTAGCCTATGTTTCTCGACAACTTAAGGAGTATGTGAAGAATTACCCTACGCATGACCTAGAGTTAGTTGCTGTTGTTTATGCCCAGAAGATCTGGCAACACTACCTATATAGTGCTTAGTGTGAGATTTTCACTGACCACAAAAGCCTTAGGTACTTTTTCACACAAAAGGAGCTGAATATGAGGCAGAGCCGATGGCTAGAGTTGATCAAGGACTACGATTGTCGGGGAAGGCTAATGTGGTAGAAGATGCATTGAGTTAGAAGTTAGAGCATGCAGTAGTATCTGCAGTTGTAGCTCAGCATCATTTCAAATGGGATTTGGAAAGCCTTGGCGTGGAGTTGGTGTCTGGTGATCATCAGGCTTTCATTGCTAGCTTGGTGATCCAGCTGACCTTGTTTGAGCGTATTAAAGTCCCGCAAGCTAGTGATGCGGAGTTAGCTGAGATTGTGGAGAAAGTGCAGTAGGGATTGGATGCGGATTTTAACATCTCTGACAGAGGTGTGTTGAGGTTTGGGACTAGGTGATGTGTTCCGAACGATGACGAGATCAGAAGGATAATCCTGGATGAAGTGCATCGTTCTTTATATGTGGTACATATTGGTAGTACAAAGATGTATCATGATTTATGCGAAACCTTCTGGTGGTCTAGTATGAAGAGGCAGATTACTTAGTTCGTGGAGCAGTGTCTGATGTGTCAGCAAGCGAAAGCTGAACATCAAAGGTCAGTAGGGCCACTGTAGCCTTTGCCTATTCCGGTGTGGAAATGTGAGCATATTTCTATTAATTTAGTAACCGAATTGCCGCCAACACTTCACGGGCAGAATGCTATTTGGGTGATCATGGACAGATTGATGAAATCTGCTCATTTCCTACCGATGAAGGTTAGCTATCCTTTGAGTAGGCCAGCAGATATGTATGTGCATGAGATTGTGAGAATGCACAAGGTACTGGTGTCCATTGTATCAGATTGAGGCCGAGGTTTACTTCTCGATTCTGGACGAGTTTGTAGGAGGCACTGGGGACGAAGCTTACTTTCAGTACAACGTTCCACCCCTAGACTGATGGACAGTCGGAGAGGACGATACAGATCTTGGAAGATTTGTTGCAAGCTTGTGTGTTAGACTTCAGTGGTAGCTGGATATAGTTTATGCCACTAGTGGAGTTCGCGTATAACAATAGCTTTCAGGCTAGTATCGAGATAGCACCGTCGAGGCTCTGTATGGTCGGAGGTGTCGATCTCCTTTGTACTGGGATGAGGTCAGTGAACGTCAGGTTTTAGGACCTGAACTTGTGTAGCAGGCATCTGAGAAGGTGGGTTTGAACTGGGAGAGGATTAAATCAGCTTAGAGTCGGCAGAAGAGTTACGCAGATGTTCACTGCCGTGAGTTAGAGTTCGAGGTGGAGGGTAAGGTATTTCTGCGTATCGCTCCGATGAAAGGGGTGATGAGATTTGGGAGGAAAGGCAAGTTGGGCCTGAGGTACATCAGACCATTCGAGGTTCTTGAGCAAGTGGGTCTAGTAGCCTACAGGATTGCACTACCTCTAGCCCTCTCAAAGGTCTACAATGTGTTTCACGTGTCCTTGTTGAGGAGATACGTGTTGGATCCATCACATGTTATCAGTTAGGATGGTTTGGAAATTGGGGATACTTTAGCGTATGAGGAGATACCTGTTCAGGTTCTGGACCGTAAAGTTCAGAAGCTTCATACCAAAGATATACCATTAGTGAAGGTATTGTGGCGGAACCACGAGGTTGAAGAGGCTTCTTGGGAACTGGAAACGAAAATACGCCAGAAGTATCCACAATTGTTTTGAGTACCTGAACGTCATCCTACATTGGGTTGGGATAGGTGGTTAGTCGTCGGGAGTGTGTATATTGTGAATTCCTAAGACAGTTTATGTTGTAACTACAGTATTCCTCTGCCATAAGTAAGGGTATGTATTTATTTGTTATGATGGAGCTGCTCAGTAGCAGTCATCAGTTCTCTAGAGTTGAGTATGTGTGAATGTTTAATTATATGTATGAGTTCATGAATGAGAGATTGCAAATTTCGAGGACGAAATTTTTGTAAAGAGGGGAGGTTGTAAGAACCAAACCATGATAGGTGGGTTTAATTAAATAAGAGAAGGGTAAAATTAGAATTTGAACAGGCTTCGCCGGCGAAGCCAGATTTCGTCGATGGAGGCTTTGTTATGCTCATCGATGAAGTTCAAAGGCTCGTCGACGAGGGTAGCTGGGACAAAGGGCTATAAATATCAGTTTCATTGCTTAACCATTAAGAAATCTCAAAATCCCCTCTCTCTCTCTCTCTCTCTCTCTCTCTCTCTAGATTTCCTCGCTGTTCGTCGCTGGAATCGACGATCTAACGTTATCATGAGGATCAAGGAAGGATTCTCTACAAAAACCTACAAATCGGAATCCCGTTTCAGAGATTTTTGGGTTTAAAATCGAGGTAAGGCTCGATTTTCTTTTCTAATCCAGTAGTTTGGTAGAGGGCAGAGTCATGAGTATTTTCTATTCTGTGTTTTGTAGATTTTGAGAACTCGGTTCGCTGTTTAGGAGCCGTAGAGTTCGGGATTATAATTTTGGGGGAAAGGTAAGGGAATACAGTTTATATTGGTTATTTTTGAAATCGGAATCGGTAAAACTGTGGATCACAGTCCTGTGTGCGTTTTAGTTACTCATTTGGGGGAATCTAACGGGTAAAATTATGGATTTTTCATGCTATAGTTTTGGGAAAAAGGGGGTATTGGGTTGCATCCCTGGTTTTGTTGAATACCATTAGTATATTGTGATTTATACTATGTATTAAGGATGGTTGTGCCATGACTTTGTTTTAAACTGTATATGATTGGAAAATATGATTTTCGAATTACCAAATGGGTGTGGTTTGTTTGGCTATATGAGCATGCATGAATGTGTTATCTTGAAATGCAATAGGAACTAGGTTCCAAATTGTTCCAGGTACTGAAAAAGTGTTCGGATCTATATCCAAGGGCGTGTGTTTATCGCCTACCATGTTGGCAAGAGTGTCCGGCACTATATTTAAGGGTGTGAACCTATACCGGTTGATCACCAAAGGGTGTGGATCCACTAGATAGTGCCGGTATGTTGCGATAGAAGTCTGGGACTAGCCATGTGCCGGTGGCACGGTGTGTCGCAGGTTGTCTATGGGCCAATTTCGGATATCATGGACCAGCTACGGGCTGAGGGGTGAGACGACACCGTGTAGATCATGGGCGTGCGTATGCGTGTGTGTGCGTGTATGCACTATACTGGAACTATATTGTGAGAATACTAGAATTGCATTAACTGTGTTTATTTGCTGTCATGATAACACTCGAATGCCACACACTAATATAACCTGTGTTCGCCTTACTGAGATGTGTCTCACCCCTACAGTATGTATATTTTTATAGGTCCTTCGAGTAACCGAAACTAGCATCCTGGTGTAGGGAGCGTAGTGGCCGGTGTATTGCAGGTAGTGCTTGGGTAAGTGCTAGGACTCTTGTTTCGCGAGTTGCCGTTTTGGGGTATGTTGGCACCCGAATGTACGATTTATATGTATGGATCCTAAACTCCGTTTTGTTTTGTATAGGCTCTGATATGGTACAATACTTGTATAGAATGACCTTTTCCGCTGTGTATATGCTTTGTGTATGGATACGTATAGGGTGCTTGGTAACCCCTCGAGGTCCCCCTTATTTATTATGCTGTATCGTTGTTATCTGTATGATATAGGAACAAGTTAGATTAATAATTCACCCTTGGGTCCCATTTTCGGGTTCCGGGTGTGACAACCAGCGTTTCGCATCACCACCATTTAAAATGCAGCATAGCAGACTTTCTACTCGTCCGTGCAGCCAAGTACTTCTAGTATTTCCTCAATTTGCTGAACCTAGTTTTGTGCTATCACTAGATCAGGTCCTCCCTCAAAAGTAACAGGGTTCAATCTCATGAACTCCTTGATGCTACAACCCTAACCAGTAGGTGGACAGTTTTTCCCTCTAGTATCCTTCTTGATTTCTGCCTTAACCTATCGGGCTATACCTTGCAGCATCGTGGTACAATGTCCTCTTCACTGGAAGTCTCTAAATCATCTCTTCCTTTAGCCTCTACATCCTCGTCCCTAGGATCTATCTTGAAAATAGAACAAAAAAGGGATAAGAATTCCATTATCATAATCCTATCAACATAATCATTAATCTAAGTTCCAATATATACCCAACTTCTCAATTCAGGACCAATCTTATAGCTCAAAAACGAAATCATCAAAGGTTTACTGTGGATTTTATGAGGCCGTTGATTGCTTCAAAAAAATCACAGGAAATCGTCGACGTATTTCTGTCTCTAAACTATAAGAAAAAATCTTATACTTCTCAATACCTAGCCTACCCATCTCATATCCTCATTATCACTTATTCCTATACTCTGGTATTAATCATCCTTAAGTTTACATAATCCCAAAACCTTATGCTCTAATACATAAATGTAACGCCCCAAACCTGAAACTAGGGTCCGGAGTGTTATTTGAAATATATTTCCGATATATCTCACCTATATTTGATATCATAATACCTAGCTCTATATCAATTACGCAGCCAAAATAACAACACATCCTTAATAAAATATACGAGAGTTTCTATACCTATAAACATCTCAAAACATAGCCCAACATCCAGTATTCACAAACATCTATATACATCTATGAAAACATAAATATGTTACAACCCAAAAACATAATCAAAGTTTATACCCTCTCTCTCCACAAAAATGCTACAACAACCCTGAGCTCTCTAAGCTCGATCTCATGAAGGTCCTGAAAAGATGAAATTCGATTATCGAGTGAGGCACGACTCAGTAAGGATGGAATACTTAAAGCAATGTGTAGCCAACATGAGATTTACATACATATTCATTATTTTCAAATGAAACCATAATTATAAAACCGTTCTCTATTCCTACTCAAACACATGCAAGGTATTTTACCAACAAGAATTCTCAAGGATTGGGGTGATTACCCGCTCATACAAGTAGCACTCGTTTGCTCTACTACTATAAGTAACCAACAGTCACAACTGAAGCATACCAGGACCTTTACCTTACTCAGTAAGCCCTTAGGTGATTAGTTTATCTCGTACTCACACATTCATACAAAAGTTTACCGATAGAAGTTCCCAAGAATAGAGAAGATTACTCGCCCATACAAGCAGCTTCCCTATGCCCTAACACGTTATGCGGCCTACAGCTACATCTTATACCTATCAGGGCACTCACCTTTCTCAGCAAGCCCTCGGGTGACGAGTATACCTCGCCCTAAATACATGTAATAATACCATGTATTATACATTTCTTTATTTATTCTATATCTGTTATTTCCATATCATTTATTACATTCATATTCATATTCCATATTTCTTATAATCTTTTTCCATATCATTCTCGTCCATATCATTTCCATTTGCCAATTTCCATATCCGTTGTTCTCATATTCGCCATTTCCATATTATCCATGGTTAAAATAACAATTATGCATTTAGAACTCTCTATATCGATCGAAGATCGTAGTCATGCTTTTGCCCCAAGATGGGTTGTGCGGCCTAAAGGCTGGACTTAACTGTGGTTGGCCTACCAGAGCTAAATCAACCACATTTTACTATCTGTAGGTCTGATTGGCTGCTCCCACACTAGTCTAGACTCCAGGGGAACACTACCCTTCCCAGCACAATCGAACATCCCATCTCCACACTCTATCTAAGACGTGTGGGTGCACTAGCTCCACCAAATATATCTGCAATAGTACTATGCCCATTTTCTAGTTTACCAGTTTCCAATTTACCAGAGTTCTCAAACCATACATTGACATTTAACAATTCCAAACACATGCATAATAAACCATACCCCATTTTGATTATCAATACATTTCCAGTATTTCCTGCATCTCACACATATGTCATAGTTTAGTACAGAAATTTCCTTTTACCTATGCCACACAATTTAACAACATATAATCATACGTTTACTGAAAATGAGCCAACCATAATCATCATTAATACACTAAAAGTATACATTTAATTTCTTACACAATTATTCCAGAAAATCTGTCATTTTATCTTTCCTATTTTCTACAAATATAACTAATAACGATGCCCTAAGCTCAGAAATTTACCATTTAAATGGTTGCCTTTTCAGAACTCACATAAAAATCATATACATATATACATATTATTTCCATTTTAACCAGTTAATTTCACAAAAATTCCTGATTTAATATATTCTCCTTACCTTTTTTTCTTGAACTACGCCAATAGGAACCCCAATATGATGCCTGTGGCGCTCACCCGAACACCAGATCAAAAACCCTATTTTGATTAGATAAACCCAAATAACGTACTATTCCAGCATTTTCTCAACCCACAAACATCAAATAAACATTTAAACTCAAAAAACTAAGAATCCTAACCCTTACCTCAACTTTGGAGCGTTCCCTGAAAAGCCCAGTTTAGAAATTTGCTCCGCTAGATGTGTAGAGAATCTCCCCTAGAACATTGTAGCGGTCTCTGTTTGTCGATTTGGGCTGAATTCGGGCCAAAATTTTAGAGAGAAGGCAGAGGAAACGTTTGGAGAATACCTTTTGAGATTGTATATAGATGTACAAAATCTAGTATATTTTTGAGGAGTTGATACTATTTTTTCTGCGTAATTGATGTTAGAATATCATATACGGGTAAATGGAACACGTGGCACCTGGACCCCACATGGCGAGTTTGGTGTGTCACAAGGTGGTATCATAGATATATTTCAAATAACACTTCAGACAGTATTTTTCGGGTTCAAGTCGTTACGGTTTGGTATCAGAGCATCAGGTTTTAGGTTCTATAGAACTAGGGATGATTAATACCAGAGTGTAGGAATGGATGACAATGAGGATAGGAAATAGGGAGGTTAAGTATTGAGAGTTATAGGATTTTGTCTTGTAGCATGGAGGCAGAAGTACGTCGACGCTTTCTGTGATTTTTCATAAGTAGTTGATGGTTTCAGACAAACTACGGCAAACCTTAGATGATTCTGTTTCTGAGCTATGGGACTGGTCCTTAAGTTGATAATTTTGATGTATATTGGATTATAGTTTAAATGATATTGTTGAGAAGGTTATGATAATGGAATTCTTATCTCTTTTTTATCCTATTTTAATATGGATCCTGGGGGTGAGGATGTAGAAGCTGAAGGAACAGATGATTCAAAGACTTCTAGTGAAGAGGATATTGATACCTCCATGATGCTAAGGGGTATAGCTTGACAGGTCAGGGTAGACATGAGGAAGTATCCTAGAGCGCATAACTACCCAGCTATAGATCGGGGCTATAGTATCAAGGAGTTCATGAGGTTGAATCCTCCTACTTTTGAGGGAGGACTTGATTCAGTGACTACAGAGAACTGGGTTCAGGAAATTGAGGAGATAATGGAAGTACTCAGCTACATGGAATAGCAAAAGGTCTGTTATGTCGGGTTTAAGATGACAGCTAATGCCAAACGTTTGTGGCTTTCTATGAAACTACTAAAGGGACAGAGGATAGTGAAAGTGTCGCTGACCTGGGAATGATTCAATGAGCTGTTCTTGGGTAGGTATTTTCCGTCATCGACTAGAGAGGAAAAGGTTTACCAACCCAACCCAAGGAAATATGATTGTTAGGGAGTATGCGGCAAAATTTGTGGAGCTATCTCGCTTTGCATCATTTATGATCCTGAATGAGGCGAGAAAGGCTAGGATGTTCGAAAAAGGCCTCAGAAGAAAGATCTTTGAGCTTGTAGTGGGGTTTTAGGTCCAAAATTGTTTAGACTTGGTGGATAAGGTTTTGGTACTATAAAAGAGTTTACAAGGCAATAAAAAGCTGTCAGAGCAGAGAAAAAGACCTACACCTCCCAGTTTTCAGGCTGAGGCTAGTCAGGGCTCATGGAAGAAAGAAAGGGACATGGTGAGCCTAAGGCAAGAGACAAGAGATTAGGGTTATTATGGGCATTAGAATGATTTATCTTACCCGTCATGCTATAGATGTAACAAGAGGCACAGGGGTGAATGTTGAGTTGGGGGTCCTAACTACTATAGGTGCGATAGGTAGAGGCATATTATGCGGAACTATCATGTGTTGTTGCCTAATACATCTGGGTTGAATTAGAACTGAGGAAACCAGCAAGTACCCCGAGGTGGAGGTGGTTCAGCACGTGTCTACACGATGATCCCGAACGAGGAAAATATTGCCAAAGGGGAAAGTATGAGTTTATGTTTAGGGTAATGAAGGTTTCATTTGATTGTAGTTAATATAGAAATTCAGATGGTGATATATACTGAATTGTATATGATATAGTGGAATATAGAAATGAATGATTAGCAAAATTTTGAGTACGAAATTTCTTAAAGGAGGGGAAAATGTAGAGACTCAAAAAATTGATTTATAGAAAATGATAAAGAAAAGAATGAAGAGAGGAATTTTAAAAAGGGAAACAGTAGGCTTCATCGACGAATCCCCTGTTTTCATCGACGAAGGTCCTTCAGTAGTTCGTCGACGAAGTTCAGGCATCGTCGACGAAGAGATCCCGAACATCAGACATTTCAGGTTTAGGTTTCGTCAACGAAGTCCTCATCTCATTGACGAGGTTGGCCGAGTATAAATTGAATTTTTCATTTCTTATTCATTAAGCAACCTCAATTCTTCATTTTCTGTCTCTAAAAATGGCGCTTCTCATCTTCTCTCTTCGATTTCTTGTCGTTCATCGTCTGATTCGACATTGAAAGCCACAAGGATGATCTAGGAGAAATTTTCTACAAGTCTAGCGGAGTGCATTTTTGAATGGAGTTTTTCCAAACTTTACCCAAAAGTTGAGGTAAGGGTAGAAATGAGCCGTTTGGCTAGTGTATGATTGTTTAAAAAGGGTGTATGGGCTTGGGAAGGTTTAATAGTTGTTGATCTGGGATTTGAATTGATAAGCTAGGGTTTTTGAATCAGGGTTCGGGTGAACGTCGGAGGCAACATTTTGGGGTCCCTGCTGGCATAGTTTCTGGAAACCAGGTAAGGGGAATAGATTAGGCTAGTAGTTTTTTATGAATTCACTAGTTTAAATGGAAAATATATGAGTATATAAATGTATATGATTATCAGGTGAGTTTCTAAAAGAAATGCCAACCGTTTGAATTATGATTTTGAGCCGGGGGCTGTATAAATATTATTTGTGAAAATGGGATGTGGAAATTAAGATATTTTTTTGGGCATTTGTGAAGGTTATTAAATGTGTATTTTCAGTAAACTAACAATGAACATGGGTTGGCTTTTTTTATTTTAAATGATATGATTATGCGTATTTTTTAAATGGTGCGACATGAGCAAAATATAAATCTTGTGATGAATTATGATATATATATATATATATATATATATATATTTATGAGATATTGGGAATATAGAAATGTGATAAGAATATGTATTGCATGTGTATATGAGATATTGGGAATATAGAAATGTGATAAGAATATGTATTGCATGTGTATTGTTTAATATGACATGAGATTCACGTGATGTGAACTGTTACAGATGAAATATATGACATGAGATTCACATAATGTGAACTTTACATGAGATTCATGTAATGTGCACTTTACATGAGATCCGCGTAATGTGGACTTTACATGAGATCCATGTAATGTGGACTTTACATGAGATTCATGTAATGTGAACTATATGTGAGATTCACGTAATGTGAACTATGTAATATGAAATATTGAGAACATGAAAAGATGAATATTATAGAGATAACAGATACATAGTAAAGTAAAATGTATTGTATATTGTAGTATCATATTTATATGTATATTGGGGCGAAGTATACACATATGCCTGAGGGCTTGTTGAGAAAGGTGAGTGCATTGATAGGTCTCATATGTAGCCATATCGGGTTGCATATATCACATTTTAGGGAAAAGGGAAGCTACTTGTATTGAGGGTAATCTTCCCTATTCTCGTGAACTTCTGCCAGTAAACTTTTGTGTGAATGTGTGTGTACAAGATAAACTATCCACCTGAGGGCTTACTGAGTAAGGTAAGTGCACTGATATGCTTTAGTTGTAGTCATGGGTTGCATAAGGTATCAGAGTAGTGGGGTGCTACTTGTATGGGCGGGTAATCACCCCATTCCTTAGGAACTCTCATTTTATTAAAATACACTGCATGTATATGAGTAGGGATAAAGAATATTTTCATAACTGTGATATGTTTATAAATATTGATTATATATATATATATATATATTTGTACACAAACCTCATGATAGCCACACACTGGTGTTAATCTATTCCAACTTATTGAGATGTGTCTCACCCAATATGAAATTTTATCTTTTTCAGGACCTTCGCGTGATCGAGCTTAGAGAGCTCGAGACTGGTGTAACATTTTTGAAAGAGAGCGAGGGTATAAACTTTGGTTCTAATTTTTAGGGTTGTAATATATTTATGTTTTCAGAGTTGTAAATATTTGTGAATACTGGTTGTTTGGAGAATACCTTTTGAGAGTGTATATGGATGTTGAAACTCTGGTATATTTTTTAGGAGTTGATATTATTTCTGCTGTGTAATTGATCTTAGAATATCATATACAAGTAAATGGAACACGTGGCACCCAAGCCCCACTTGGCGAGTTCGGGGTGTCACAAGGTGGTATCATAGATATATTTCAAATAACACTTCGGACCCTAGTTTCAGGTTTGGGGCGTTACATTTGGAGCATAATGCTCGCAAGAGAAGTCCAAAAATTGTGATCTAGGTATCAACAGAAAGTTAAGAAAAAAATCTCACACCTTTCGTATTGAAGACTTTTAAAGATGAGAAGATATAGATAGAGAAAATCGCACATCCAAACGGCTACAAAAAAAGGAAGGGAATTTGGGGAATCTTGTTTTGGAGCTTTTCATTCCAAAAATGATTTTACCCTTTTGAAATGACTTTTGACCTTGTAAAAATATTTTCCAAGATATTTAAAAATACCTAAGGTCCAACTAAGTCACCTAAGAGCTTTATAACAAAAACCAATTGAGATGTACTTACCAAAGACCTATTTTACAATACATATGATACACTATTTAGGTCTTCATATCCTGAAGCTTGATCTTCATCCAAGCTTTTCTTCAATAGCCATCTTTCATTTACTTTTGTTTTCCATGGCTTTCCATTATGCATCTTGCATTGTGCTTTTATCGGGTAAATACACGTGATAGTACAATTAGATGCCCTAGTTTGTCATTATCAAAACGAGATTAAGTCTTATTAGGCCAACACTGCAACCACTTGAAAATCTTTTATTTATAGGCCCAGGAATTGAACATCCAATTAAGTTTGATCAATCAATCAAACTTAATATCAATCCAATATTAAGTCTAATTGATCAATCAATTTAAATTGGTCCATCAAATTCAAAGTTAATTAGTTTTTTTATTTTATTTTGATTTACTACTAACTGAAATCCTCTTATGATTTGTGTGCGGGAGAAAGCATGGGGGAGCTGCCCTACTGGACTTTTATTTCTTTTATGTTTTTATTTTTCTTTTTTCCCCCTATTTTCTATGTATTCAATTTTTTATTTTCCATGTATTTTTCCATTTTTATTTTATTAATCAATATTTACACAATGATGTACAAATTTGAAATTGGGTCAGAAATTATAACTAGAAAAAGATCCAAAAGGACACTAAAATTTTAACCAAAATAAAAAAAAAAAATCCAAATTTTGCTATATAAAGCTCCAAACAAAATAGGGTGTCCACAATATTTTTTTTTTTCTTCCAATTTTCTAATTTAGATAGAAAAGTTGAAAAACATATTTCTATTATTTTCTAGATTTCTAAATTTTTTACTTGTGCAGGGTAAAAAATTTATATCTTAGACTTTGATTTGTGTGAATTATGCATTAGATTTTTCTTTTTTTTAAATCCACACAATCTAATTGAAACCCTGAAATCTATGATCCCAAATGATATATTATATAATTTTAAAAAAATAGAAAAAACAAGTTTCCTTTTTTGTAATTAAGAAATCTAGAAATAAAAAATAAAAATTTTATTTTGCACAACTAAACAAACTCTTTATTGTCTACTCGTCAAATAAACTCATTATTGCTACCTTTCAATTTGAATCTTAGAAAATATTAAAAAAATAAAATATTGAAATTTTTACAATTTTTTGGAAAGAAAAAAAATAAAAAATATTTTCAACAATTAAATGAATCCCTAATATTTGTCAGATTAATATACTCACCATATTCTTTTTCTTCTAAATTTTTTAAAACAATTTATCAATGTAAACTCCTAGAACAAAACCCTTTCCTTATTTATTTTAAGTCAAAACCTTTTACATCTTTTCCCCTTTAATTTTACTTCTTGAGCAGATATGTCTTTTGTTGTAATTTTATAGAAGCTGAAAATTGTAAGGATGAAATTCACATCCTCATTCAAAATTAAGAATGTTAATGTCAAAATTTTTGTTTCAATTTCTATACAAAAAAGAAAGTTAAAATATTTAGATATCCAATGCACTGTGCAAATTTTGGTTGGCCGTGTCTGTAAAGTTTTAGCGGAGCAAAAAATAAAAATTGATGTAAAAAATTAAAAAATTTAAAGTCCATAAAATAAAAATATTACCTCCCCTTATCTTAGAGTAAAATAATGTTGCGAAACTTCGTTCTATCATCATGCACGGGGTGGGGGTTGAGAAGAACTTTGTCATATTTCAATTTTGTATGTCACCTTGTATGGGATAAAATTGAGGTCCAATTGGTAAAAACAAGTTGTGTTTTCTTTGGACGGTTTAGAATGCTGTTACATCAGCGATTCATGTCAAATCCTGAAAATCTGCCGTAGTTTGTCACATAGTAAATGATGTCATACTAATGTCACCCTGCTACAGTAAATTCAAATATATATATATCAGTGTCACGTGCCACCACTGTTGGCTACCACGCGGCAACCCTCTTCCCCAACCGAGTCAGCTTAGTCTGACTCGAGTCAACCTGAATTGACCCATTGACTTGGTTTAGACCATTTGAACCGGTCTAATCAGTCCTAAACTGCCTAACTCATTTCTTTAATTTAAAATTTTATTTTTAATTATTAAAAATGAGGAAAATAGTTAAAAAAAATTTTGAAAAAGTATTAAAAATTATTTTAAAAATAAAAATTATTTGAGTTATTTTGACTTAGGCAATGAAAAATGTAAAATTAAAAATACCAAAAATGAATAAAATGGAGAAAAAATCTTTAAAAATCCTAGAAAATTGTAGAAAAATGTTGGAAAATTTTTAGAAAATTATAACAGAAAAATAATTTGGAAACCTAGGAATGTTTTAAATAATCTTTTTACTCAAATTTGATAAAATTGTTTTATTATTGTTTGTATATATTCTATTTTTATGTGCGTGCGTTCTAATGATTAAACAAGGGGGTAAATAGGTGTTTCAGATTTCAATTATATTAGTTCTAAAAGATGTTTATCTAATAAAATCCCCTCCTTTGGAGGTCTTATTAGACATTCTTAAATTGCATCTTATTTCACATTTTATTTTAAAGTTTTAATATTTATTTACTTTTTAAGGTGTTAATTAAGACCATTAGGTTCAATTTAAGGATAATTCATTGTTAATTAGGTACCGTTCGTACAACAGGTGTGTAGGAGATGCAAATACCTTCTCCTCACATAATTGAACTTCCAATTCTGAATTTGGTAAATGTAGATCAACACTACTGGTTCTTTGACTTAGGATTAGTGTAAAGACCAATCAACGAGTAGTAATTAGGTAAACTAATCGTACTTAGAAATATAACAAGTTAGTGACAACTCCATTGAACCTTTAATACTATTATTTCTTTGATGGATGGAAAGGAACACTCAGTCACTAGTTGTGACTAAAACTCAATGAGAATAAATGCAATCATAATGTATTTCAATCTGAAATGAATACAAAGAACTTTCAAATCACAACTCTTTCTCTCTCGCTTACTGGTTTTACTCTCTCAACACACCACATTACATTGCACACACACACAACTATTTATAACAAATACAAAACCACAATAATCAACAAATGTAGCTGGTAGGTGAGGTTGGTGATTGTCGTTCAACAGAAGCAGTTGGTCGACAACCGTCGTCAACCAATGCTGCCACTGTCCACCGTCAAGTTTACTATTTCAACATCCCCCCTTAAACTTGACTCTCCTAACTTTGTCATTCCGAGCATTGTCTTCAGTCTTGTAAAAATATTATGCCTGAGTGGCTTCGTGAAAATATCAGCAATCTGATCATACGTTCTACAAGATATCAACTCTACTTCTTTATTTTTGACATGCTCCCTAATAAAATGATACCTGAGTATCAATATGTTTGCTTTTTTTACGGTAAACTGGATTTTTTGCAAGTGCAATCGCTGATCGGTTGTTGATGTAGACTTATGTGGGGTTATCTTGAAGAAATCCCAGATGCCTCAGTACATTCCTAATCCATATACCATGACAAACAGGTGAGCTAGTAGCAACATACTCAACTTCGCATGATGACAATGTTACGATGGATTGCTTCTTCGAAGACCATGTAAACGTTGTATCTCCCATGAAAAATGTGAATCCCGTTGTGCTTTTTCTTTCATCAAGATCTCTTCACCAATCGCTATCTGAATAACTGATAAGTTTGCAATCACCTCTTGATGAATAGAACATACCATCGGTGATGGTACCCTTGACATATCGGAGTATCCTTTTCGCTACATTCAGGTGGGACTGGTCAAGGGTCTCCATGTACCTACTGACAAGTCCAACTCCATAGAATATATCTGGTCTGGTGCACATCAAGTACCTAAAGCTTCCAACCAAACTCTTGAAGTACATGGGGTCAACATCTCCTTGCTTCTCAACTCCAATCTCATTTCAACCAGAGTTGTCACAGGGTTGCATTTGTCCATCCCAAACTTCTTCAATACTTCTTTTGCTTAGTGGCTCTAGGAGATGAAGATTCCCTTCTCGCTTTGCACGACTTCTATGTTAAGGAAATGAGCCATCTGACCAATATCCGTCATTTCGAATTCTTTGACCATGCTCCTCTTGAAAGCGACAAAAATCCCTAGATTGTTGCCAGTGAAGATCAGATCATCAACATTATAGGCAGGCAATTAGCATGCTTTCATTTGTCTCCATCTTCATGTATAGCGCATACTCGTACGGACACTTCGCAAATCTATTCTTCTGGAAGTAGTCATCAATCCTCATGTTCCATGCACGAGGTGCTTGCTTCAAGCCATAGAGTGCTTTCTTCAACTTGTACACTCTATCTTCTTTGCCCTTCTTCATATATCTAGGTCGTTGATCGATATAGATCTCCTCTTCTAGAAAATCATTCAGAAATGCTGATTTCATGTCCATTTAGTAAATCTTCCATCCATTTTGTGCTGATAGTGAAATTAGTAATCTGATGGTTTCAAGCCTGGCAACCAGGGCAAAGATTTCTCCATAATCAACCCCTTCTTTCTACTTGTAGCCTTTGGCGACAAGTCTTGTTTTGTATCTCTGAACTTCTCCTTGAGCATTCTTTTTAGTCTTGTAGACCCATTTCACACCAATAGTTTTGCGGCCCTTCGGGAGATTTATCAACTCCTAAGTCTTGTTCTTCTCGATGAATTGAATCTCCTCATCCATCGTTTTTATCCATTTTTCTTCTTCGTTAGCATCCTTAAAGCTAACCGGGTCGTTGTCTACAATAGACAGTATAGAGTAACATACTTTTCTATTGGTTTTATAGTTTCATACAGGTCAGCTAGATTTCAAGTTCCTCTAGGTCTCATGTTCGAGATTTCACGCTCTATTGGTGATGGAACTTCATTTCTCTATGGTGAACCATGTGAAGGTGTCTGTAGCTCGGGAATTTGTGACTCGATAGCCACTTCTCTTGTCTGTGTAGGTTCTTCTTCTTCAAGTGTCAATTTCGCATCTTTGGAACATTCAACTTGGTTCCATTTCTAGGATTCATTTTCTTCGAAAATGACATCCTGACTTTAAAAATGACATACTGACTGTGAATGACTTTATTTTTTATGGGATTGTAGATTCAATATCCCATGGTGCTATCACCATATCCAAACAAGGATACACTTCTCTCCTTTATCATCTAGTTTTGTCTTTCTTGCTTCTGGGATCCTAGCGTAGGCTATGGAGCCAAACACCCTAAGATGACTCACCCTAGGCTTGTGAGTACTCCAGGCTTCATGTGGTGTCTTTGTATCAAGACTCTTTGTAGGACACCGATTAAGCATATAGACTACACATAACACTGCTTCTGCCCAAAAACTCTTGGACACATTATTATCCTTTAACATGCTCCTAGCCATGTTAAGGATTGTGCGGTTCTTCCTTTCGGCTACACTATTTAACTGGGGAGTGTAGGTCGGTGTGAACTGTGTTTGAAACCCTTGTTGCCTAAGGAATTCCGGGAAAGCTTCATCTTTGTACTCTTCTCCTTGGTCTGACCAAAGTGACTTGATGCGATAGCCACTCTATTTCTCTACAAAAGCTTTGGGCTCTTTGAACTTGTCGAACACCTCTGACTTCCTTTTCAAGAAGTAGACCCAAGTATTTCTACTGTAGTCGTCGATGAAGGTGAGGAAGTATTGATTCTGTCCATTTGAAAATGGTCTTAGTGGACCACACACATCTGTGTGTATTAGCTAAAGTAGCATGGCAGATCTCCAATTGGCTTGTTTTCCAAAACTGTTTCTGTGTTGCTTGCTCAGAATACAACTTTCACACATTACATTTGGATGGTGGATATTGGGCAAGAATTTCACCATCTTCATGCTTCCCAACTGTTTCAAACTTTCAAAATTTAGATGTTCATACCTTAGATGTCATAGCCAGTCTTTGTCTTTGATGATAGCGCTCAAACACCTTGGCGTATCATGTTAGATGGCGAGCGGAAACATTCGATTCTTTTCCATTTGTACTCGAGTAACAAGCTTTCCTCGAGCATTTGTTATCACCATCTGTTTATCACTAAGACTAATTTGGTAGCCTTTTTCGACAAGCCGTCCGAGACTCAAGATGTTAGTCATCATATCTGGCACATAATAGACGTTGGAGATGTAAGCACGATCTTTGAACTTCTGTTTGATCAAAACATCTCTCCCTCGAATTGGGATTTTAGAATTATTGCTAAAAGAGATCTCTCCTGAACTTTCTCATCAAGTTCAAAGAATAAGTTATTTCTGCTAGTAATATGGTTGCTGGCTCCAGAATCAAGGTATCAAACACTTTGGTCCTAAGGAGATGAATTGTGTGCCATCAGCATCAATGACTCTCCATCTGCATGTTCAGTTTCGGCAAGGTTAGCCTCCTCGCTAACCTTTTCTTATTGTCACCCCCAACACTTATTGCTATACTGTCCATACTTATGACAATTGTAGCATTGAATGTTTCTTTTTTCTATGTTCAGGCGGTTATTATATCCCTATTTTCTTCCTTGTCCTCTGCCTCGTAAGACATAGTTCTGTTGATTGTGTCATTTTCTAGTGGGACCTCTTCCGCCTATGCTAGCTCCTCTAGAGTCAAAATTTCCATAATTTCATCCATGGGATCCTTGGCCTCATCCTCTTCCTTGCTGTGATGTCCTCTTTTGTCATATCTATTTGTAGTGAGGGATAACTTTGTTTGGAGAGCTTGCTCTAGTGCTTTATCATTACTCATTCTGTTGACTTTTTGCTCATGGGCTTGGAGTGAGCCCACAAGTTTTTCTACTGACATGGTTTTTGTCAGGATCAAGCACTACCGGTTCTTCTAAAACCAATTGGTGGTAGAAGGGGCGTAACTTTTTCCTTTAAACGGCAGCGTAGAGCCCCGCACTAAGCGTCGGGTGGACATGAGGGGCTACACCAATTCTAAGAAAGGGTGCCGACGGGCTGGCACGCCAAGCACTGTTGAGTTGGGGCCCACTGCTACAATCCCTCACAATAGGGTTGACTGTTGACTTCCTATAAAGCCAATAATCACCCCCCCAGCAGCTACCCTGGGAGCGCTCAAATCCGTGATCTCGCTCTGATACCACTTGTCAGGATCAAGCGCTACCGGTTCTTCTAAAACCAATTGGTAGTAGAAGGCAACTTTTTCCTTTAAACGGCAGCGTAGAGCCCCGCACTAAGCGTTAGGTGGACATGAGGGGCTGCACCAATTCTAAGAAGGGGTGCCGACGGGCTAGCACGCCAAGCACTATCAAGCTGGGGCCCACTGCTACAATCCCTCGCAACAGGGTTGACTGCTAACTTCCTATAAAGCTAACAGTTTCCAAATCTTTTGTTTCTTCCAAGGTCACAGCTATATAATCTTACTTTGGATCTAGAGATCGCAAAATTTTTTCACAAATTCCCTCTTCCTTGAGAGTCTCTCCATTTCTTCTCAATTGATTTGATACTACCATAACTCATGTATAGTAGTCAGTAATAGATTCAGTAGATTTCATTTTTAGAGATTCGAAATCACCTGGCAATGTTTGAAGACAAATCTTCTTTACTTTGTCTGCACCTTTGTGTATTTGCTGGAGAGAGTCCCAAACTTCTTTGGATGTCTTAGCAGAGGCGATGATTTCAAATGTGGTCTCACCAAGATCTTGGTAGATTATTGACTTCGCCTTATAATCCTTTTTTTGATCGACTCGCAAGGTCGTTCTTTGAGCATCGGACATAACTGTTTCGGCTTCTTTTGATGGGCTTTCTTTGTTCCCATCTTCAACGATGTCCATGACATCCTAAGCACTTAGAATGGTTCTCATTTGAATAGACCAGTTGTTATAATTCTCTCGAGTCAATTTTGGAATGATCGCTTGGGTAGCACCATTCACCATTGAGTTTAATATATAAAAATAGAGAGATGGGGGTTGATTTTGGCAAATCTGATGCCACCAATGTGTTTAGAAGGTTGAAAAACCTTAGGAATTGGTTTTGGGTTGCAAAGAACCACTCTAAAAATTACTAAACCAGCAGGAATTTCAGGGAGCTTTTTAAACTAGCCGATTTAACTTAACGACCGTTTTAATGGCGTTAATTCTTACTGTAGGGCCATGTGGCGGCTTTTGCGCGTGCCGCGTGTCGGTAGCTGGATGCAGATCAGAAGGCGAGTTAGGTCTTGGGGACGGAATCGGGTTGCGGATCGTGGAGCGCATGTCGCTAGTGACCGAAGTCTTCATTGGCGTGTGCGGCGGGTGGGAAAGGCACTGAAACCACTAGAGGCGCGTGCGAGCGCGTGTGGCGTTTCCCGGAGTCCATTTGAGACGTGGTTTTTACCGTTGGAATCGTCTCGATGCGAATTTCACAATGGTAGGCTCAATTTTGAATTTTGAACAACATCAAATCTAGAAGAAAATTGATTTTTTTTTCCTGTTTGGCGGATTTCGACATTCCTAGACGCTCTGATACCACTGATGGATGGAGAGGAACGCTCAGTCACTGGTTGTGACTGAAACTCAGTGAGAATAAATGTAATAATAATGTATTTCAATCTAAAATGAATGCAGATAACTTTCAAATCACAACTCTCTCTCTCTCGCTCACTGGTTTTACTCTCTCAACACACCGCATTACATTGCACACGCACACAGCTATTTATAGCAAATATAAAACCACAATAATCAACAAATGCAGCCGGTAGGTGAGGTTGGTGATTGTCGTTCAACAGAAGCGGCTGGTCGACAGCTGTCGTCAACCATTGCTGCCACCGTGCACAGTCAAATTTACTATTTCAACATTCTTTTCATTCTGAACTCTTCTCCAAAAGCTGCAACAAACATCAAAAACAAAATCCATTCCTTATTTATTTTAAGTCAAAACCTTTTACATATTTTTCCCTTTAATTTTACCTTTTGAGCAAATATGTATTTTCTTGTAATTGCAATGATGAAATTCACATCTTCATTCAAAATTAAGAATGTTAATGTGAAAATTTTTTGTTTCAAATTTTTGTTGACCATGTTTGTAAAGTTTTAGTGGAGCCAAAAAAAAAAACCAAGAAAAGGAGCAAAATTGATGTAAAAAATTAAACAATTTTAAGTCCATAAAATAAAAATATTATCTCCTCGTATCTTAGAATAAAATAATGTTTGCGAGAGTGTGAATTGAGAAGATCTTAGTCATTTTCAATTTGGTAAGCCACTGAGGTCCAATTGGACAAAACATATAATACTTCACCAAACAAACAAAATCTCGGGCATTAAGACACAGATTCTATTTTAATCTGACAAGTTACAAACTACTTTTTATAGAAATGAATTATAAAATTGTATTTATGATGATAAATTCAGGCTCTTTTAATTAAACGATCAAAGTTCGAGTCTTAGAAATTATGACTTTCCATTTTAAGACAGTTAAAACTTGATATATATTGTTGGCCCACAACCTAATAGTTTAAGATTTTAGGTAAAGTGGTAATCTAACAAAGACAATACATTGATATTTAAGTAGAAAAGAATAGAGGGGCGGACTCATTTCTTGGTGGATTAGTCGAGCATTTAAAAAGTCTCGAACACCATCATTTCTAAATAAATAAAATAAAATAAAATTTTAATAAGCCAAAAAATAATACCTCATTAAAATTGGGCCAAATCATTTGACACCTTAACGTGAATTATCAAGGGTTTGGTGCCGCACCATAGTGTGCAAAGTGACGCAATAGTAGCTGGAGTTTCTGGATTTATAAAAAAAAAAAAATGTAGATAATAAATTAAATTGACACCTACATACACTGGGTAGATTGTGGGATGGCATGCGCAGATGCACAGCAAATTATGTCATCCAATGTCTAGTGAAAAGCAGGTTTTCTGTGCCCTAAGATAAGCAATGAAAATGCGCCTGTTGGGTTTAACGAAACGGGCCTATTCGCTTAGCGGAATGGGCCTTGATGGGCCAAGAATAACGTTTTTATTTTATTTTATTTTTTTTGGATTACGCTCTGGGTTTCTACGTGTCTGTTTTACGATCTACGTAACTAATCCCACGCCCCTTGAAACCGACCCCACAACTCCAAAGTAAGGTAAATTTCAGGAATTCAGGGGCAAAGATTTTTAAAAAAGGTTAAACACAAAATCATGGTGAGATTTAAATATAAATCTCATTAAAATTTATATTATTTATGTAAATAAACTTGTAATTAATATTGGATTGTATTCAAAATCACGGTCATTCAAAAGCATAAAATGACTTGAAGAATTTGTTGGATTTGCCTTTATAATTGATTTGAAAATTTCAACTTGTCATGATTTTCTAATTGAAACATTCAAGCTACTATAAATTATTAGTTATTTTATGAAAAAATGTAAAGAATACCAAATTATATATAATCAGTAATAGTATGAAGAATAAAGTATACTCATTTAGTTATTTTTTTTTATTAATATTTATTAGTTCTCTAATTTAAAGCCAATTCAATTAATATTTCTAAATAAAAATTGTTATTTAAATTTAAGATTTTCTTTTTGCACAAGATTGAGCATAAAGGACCTTAAATATATAACAATACCTTTCTAACGAATTTTATATTGTCTTCTAATAGTTCAAGTTTATGTGTCTATTTGTATAACTAAATTATATTCATACAATCATTTATACTTTAGGTAATGGATTTTCTACTGAATATGTAAATTTTTATTATACAAAAAATCAATTATAAGATTTGTGAAAGTGATGGTGTAGTCCCAAGAAGGGGGGGGGGTGAATTGGGTATTTTAAAATTAATGCGCGGAAGCTTGATTTATTTTAAGATTTATTTATCACGTTCCCTTTAAATAAAATTAATCAACACAAGAGTCTAGTCAGCGAAACTATACCAATGAACAATCCTAAATATATATAATCAGAATACAAAACTTAGTTTAATTCTAATAGATTAATATAGGTGAATGGTTATTTAAACCATACAAATATTAACCTTTGTGCTTAACCAATGAATATGTCAATAAACAATCTCAACAATTTTAGTCAAGCAAATATCCCTATTGTATTTGAGCAATTACTCAACTTAAATAAAATTATCTCAGCCGATTTAAATCAATTCAGGCAAGTTCAGTAGCGTTTGACTCAAAATGGAAAGTTAATTTATTCATAATATTTATAAGTCTAAGTGTTCACAATATCCTCAAATCAATCTCAGCATCCAACAATTCCCAACTGAATTTTAAATCATTCACAAGAGATAATATGTTAGTTATGGTGTATTCCTAAGAGGAGGGGTGAATTGGATATTTTAAAATTCTAGGTCAATTAGTTCTATTTTTGAAACACTACCACACAATCACAAGTTTGGGGATTTACAAGTTTTAGTATTAGATAACCAAAATAATTTAAGCTAAGGATTTCTCTAACAATCAGTATTACACAATCAATCTCAAGTACGGTAAATATTTAAGGCATTCACAATAAAATAAATATAAACATACAAGTGTGTAAAATAAATAGTTGAGCGAAGAGAGAGCAAACACAAGCATATTTATGAGGTTCGGCAAACCCTACCTACGTCCTCGCCTCAAGCCAACCTGCTTGAGGATTCCACTATATTGTTCCTTAAATAAGGCGGAGCCACCTTATGTAACATTCCTTCAATAGGATGGAGTGCTCCTCTTTGAGCAATACCCCACACCCGGCATGGTTCTATACTCAAATCGAAAAAGTACAAAGGAAATAAAATATTTGAGTACAATGAAGTGCTTTTTGAACAAGCTAATTTGTACAATAAAAATCTAATGCACTCTCACAAGATTTGATTTTAGCTCAATAGAGTTTAATACCACCAAACAATTTCTCCTCAAATGTTTTTTAAAAATTGAGTATAGGAGATGTTAGGGTTTTGCTCACAAAATAATTTTAGCAATAAAGAGATTAAATGAGCTCTTGAATCTTGTGATAGAAATGCTCAAAGATTCACTAGCCACACATGGTTTCTCCAAAAAATATTTCCAAGTAAAAGAGTAGGAGAAACTATGAATATGCTGTCAAAAATGTTTTTGAAATAAAGAGAATTTGAGAGTAAATGCTTGAAAGATTAAGTAGATGAGAAAATAAATGCCCAATAAATGTAAAAATATGATATATGCTTTGCAAAAGTTGTTTAGAGATAGTTGGACATCATATTTATAGGCAAAAACCCAAAGTAGCCGTTATATGGCCGTTAGGGAAGTAAAACATTATTTTACTTTGAAAACTAATTGTTTTATGGTCGTTGGCGTTCAGTTCCCAATACGAATCGTCGACAAGTCATATCCATTCATCGATGAGTAACATCTATTCGCCGATGTGTAACTACGTTTCGTCAACGAGTCACGTGGGCAGAAAAACAAATTTGGCTATTGGAATTTTTTGTTGACTACTCAATATCATTTGTCAATGAGTCATGCCCATTCGTCAACGAGTCATTGTCGTTTGTTGATGATTGACCTAGGCAAAAAATCAATAAGGCTACTAACTTATATTAGTCAACGAATGCCAAGCATTAGTCAACGATTCCTCTATTTTTTTAAGCCAATAAGCCTTCTAATGAGTTTTTTAGGCCAATAAGCCTTCTAATGAGTTTAACTCTTTAGTAAAATGTTTTTCATGAAAAATTTGATTACCCACGGTCAATCTAAGGTAATTTTTGAGCTTTCCATCATATTATGTAAGGCATGCATGTACAAATACAACTAAATACAAATACAATTGAAAAATTGTCTTCATCCTTTTGCTTTTCAATCTTCCATGGAATAGGCCAAGTCATATGTGTTTTAAGTTCCCCATGTCTTCCATATTGCTTTGAGTATTTGTGCCTTCTAAAATATACATCTATTAATACACTAAATGCACAAATAAGATTCTTATGATTTTTCATTATCAAAATAGGGATAAGACTAAAAAAGTTAACATAATAACAATCTAAAATTGCAAAAAAGTAAAAATATTAGGGAAGTGAAAGACATCAAGATTTTTTACAAGGTTCGGTGGCTTGCCTACGTCCTTGTCTTAAGCAACCTGTTGTGAGGATTTCCTTTCCTGCTTCGTTGAATAGGTGAAGCATCCCTCTCTCCGTTCAAGGTGGAGATGCCTCTCGAACGAGAACAACCCTCTCGCTAGGCAACAATTCTATACCCGAACTATCAAGTTACAATACAAGTAACAACATATTTTCGTACAATAGAAAACTCTCTCAAAAAAGCGGATTTGTACACGTTAAAAGCACTAGGATACTCTTAAAATAAATTTGATATGAAGCTCAAGAGATTTCTAAGTTTTTTGGATTGAAAAACTATGAACTTGAAGTGTAAAAACCAGAAAAAAAGTTTAAGAAAAAGGAACAATGAATAGCAGCGTTTAAGAGATAAAATCAACGTTCTTTGATGCTATTTGGTTGCCCTAACACATTTAGGATTAGCCTTTTATAACTATGTCTGAAATATGACCGTTTGGGGATTTTTTGGTAACATTATCTTTCAAAAATGGAAAGATTTTAGGTCATTTGCGAGACTTATCGCACGCTTCAGTCACCTGATCTAAGAGGTCAATCACCTAAACTCTTTAAAAATAGCGCATAAGAAAGTTAGTAGCAGGTAAGTCACCTGACCACGATGGTTCAGTCGCCTGAACTGCTGGGCAATTTCAACTTCAAACACCCTTCAATATATTGGGCATCATTTTCACTAGAAAACTCCAAATAAGACGATCTTGGTATCAAAATAAAGTTAAGAAAAAATCCCACAACTTTTGTGTTGAACATTTTTGAAGATGGGAACTCATTGATAAAGAAAATTGCACATCAATGCAGCCATATAAAAAAAGAAAGGAATTTAGAGAATCCTATTTTGGGGCTTTTCATTCCAAAAATAATTTTAACCCTTTTGAAATAATTTTTCACCTTATAAAAATATTTTTCAAGTATTTTAAAAGGTATCTAGGTCCAAGTAATTAATCTAAGAGCTTCATAAACAAACCTAAGTTTGAGAAGTACTTACATGAGAGTGTTAGCTTTGGTGTAATCCCAAGAGAGGGGGTGAATTGGTATTCCAAAAATTTCTCCCCTAGGTTAAATAATTAGCAGTAGTATTACACAACCCTAGGGTCAATCTAGGCAATTCCAAACCCAAACAGATATTCAACGAATAAACATAAACATACTGGTGCAGAAAATAAAGTGCGTAAAATAAACTAACACCATATATGTTATCAGGATTTGGCCAATACTACCTACGTCCCCGCTTTGGCACACCTGCACAAGGATTATAATATAAGCTCACTTAATGGGTGGAGTGACACCTAATACAAATAGGTCAATTCACGGGGCTAACATCAACCTACACAATCCTTCTGGGCTGGATTACCACCCCCTCGGGCCACGCCTAGAATACAACAATATTTTCACAATACAAATAGGGTACAGTGATTATGCTTCTCAATCAAACAGATATGTACCAAATGTAATCAATCAACCACACATCAATAATATAGGAATTGTAAGCTCAGTGATGTAATTTTTGTGCAAGCAACACTCAACAAGGTATAATCAAAAATATCCTCAAGAGTGTTCTAACAAGTTATTTCTTTGAAACAAGATATGTCAAATCTCAATAATAAATTAGGGTTTCAAAGATGTAACAATCAAATATTCAAATCAACTTAAAAATATTTTTCTTAATGAAATAGGCACAAGAGTTGTTTGAAAAATAATATAGCTTGTAAAGTATTTGCACACAAAAAATATAACTATAGGAATCTTGCAATGATAATGCAAAGATCTTCAAACTAAGGAGTTTTTGCCAACACTAGATTTATCAAATAAAATCTGTGGGATAACTCTTTGCTTAACTCTCAAAAATCAACAAACAATCAAGCACAATGTTGAAAGTATTAAGCAATCAATAATATAGAAATAGCACACTAGAAACTCTCACAATGTTAGGATGAATTAAAGGAATGGATGTATGAGAGTATTTTAAGTAGTATAGGAAAGAATGAGCTTTTGGGTTTGATAGGATTTTTGCACTAATGATTTTCTTAATCTATTGCTAATTTGTGCAAATGAGGCCTTATATATAGAAATTGCCCAAATTATGATGGTTAAGGACTCATAGGGCATTATTAGAATTGTTTAAAAGCCAATTAGAAAAATTAACCGCTTTTAAACCTCGGTAAAAAAAAAACAACTCGAGAGTTTTCAAGTGGCTGAACCATGGTTCAGGCGCCCAAATAGACTCAGTAGAAAAAGTCTCTTTTGGATGTTCAGGTGCCCAGGTGTGTGTCTGGTTTATTAAATTGAGGCGATTCCATTCTATCCGCTATTCAGTCGCCTGGTCTACCATTCAGTTAACCGTACTCAAGTGCTCAGTTGCCCAAGGCCCAATTTGAATGCAAATGTTCAATTAGCTGAGTTGGTGGAAAAAGCCAGTTCAGGGGTTCGATCGCCCGTAGACGGTGCATTCATTTTGGTTCGGTTGCTCGAAACCAAGTCAACCCGCTGACTTCTCAACTTCTCGAGCGCCCAAAGTCTATTGAACACAATGGGTTTGATTGCCTAACCTCTCATAATTTTTTCTTACTTAGTCCAATTCATTTCAATTCTTTCCCCTGATAATGTAAGTTATTATGGGGACTATTCTTTGTGTTTGTTGGGACCTAAGGCCTTTCTAAGGTCCTTTAGAGTACGCCAAAAAACTTGGCGTCAGTCAACCTGATCTCTAAGGTCTTTCTAAGGTCTCGAGCTTACAAGTTAGCCTATATGCATGATATGCAGAGATTTATTACATACCTTTTCTCCTTTTTACTATTACAAACTTGAATTGAATGATAATATAAATTACAATATAAAATAGTCTTCAGGGTCTTCATGCTTTACTTCATGTGTCATCAATTGATTTGCTAATATAAACCTACACACAAACTAGATAGCCATCAAATACTTGAGTATTTGTTATTATTAAAACTGAGTATGACCTATGAGATCTACATAAAGTTATATTACATTACACATGAATGATTAACTAAGTCTTCATGTCTTGAAGCTTGATCTTCATATGAGCTCTAGCCATTCTTCATTTTGCTTGTTTTCTTCATGGCTTTTAAGCTTAAATAAGGTTCATTGTGCTTGTAAGATTTAATACCTGTAAATTCACTTGAAGGCACAATCAGATACCTTGGTTTGTCATTGTCAAAATGAGATTAAGCCTTGTTAGGCCAATAATCTCCCCCTTTTTGATGATGACAAACAAAGAGCAAAATGAGATAGGGTCGATTAGGCTCCCCCTCACAATAAGCATAAACATGAATAAACAATGTAAAATTATTCATTTAATCTTAATTGTAATTTATATTCTCCCTTTCGACAAATTTTTTTTTCCCCTTTTGATTTAGAATTCAAAAGGTATTTTATAATAAATATTTACATTTTACTAAAAAATTCTCTCCCTTTTGACATTAGCAAAAAGGTTCAACAAATATCAGCATACAAGTATATTTTTACATTTTGCTAAAAAATTCTTCCTCTTTTGACATCAATAAAAGGTTCAACAAAAATCAGCATACAAGTATATTTTTACATTCTGCTCAATATATTCCCATTGAAAATTCATATATACACACACACTAAGCTATTTTAGTTTTCTCAACCAAGAATATCTCATAGCTACAGAGCAAAAGTTCACAATCAAAATTCATCAGCCAATAATCCCAAGGATAAGCATTTATTAGCCAACATGCATTCAGTAATCTGCATGCATAAGCAATAATCAGTACGAGCACAACCATGCATGAATCAGAGCATCAACTGACAAGCATATTCAAGTATCAACTAGCAGGGATTACAAATGGACAGTAAGAGCAAAACATAGGCTAGCCAACAACCAGCATGCAGTTCACAAACAGTCGGCATTACTAGCATAGAACGCAAAGTGGTTGCAACCATACATGAATCATCATAGATGATTTTGCCAACATTCATCAAGTCATATGTATTATCCATCCAGGATAACAATGGATGTAGAATATAACACTCAATTCCAAGCTATATGTACAATGTTCATCAATCCTTTATAACAATCCATATATCATAAATTCTTAAAACTTCAAACCATATATGATATTTATCATTTCATAAGAAACTCAATTAAATTTCTTCCCCTTAAAATTAACCATTTTGAATTTTTTCTATATATTCTCCCAAAAAATAATTATACAACCATTTATACATTTTCAATTAAGCATTTATCCAACCAACATTTCAAAGCCAATATAGAGGAATAACTCAACCAATGTGATTTTGCCACTAGAAACACACGACACGCAACATAATTTTGCTAATATATAGATGTCAATTTGAATAACATTCCCAATATGCATTAATCAGTACAACCATTTATGTGATCATAATAATCCATATATATATATATATATATATATATATATATATTAAAAATTGTAGTCGTATATGATTAAACTGAATGATTTCAAAAAAATATATATTCATAAGTTCTCCCCCTAAACTTAAGCTATCCCTCAATCTAGTCTTCATTGGCTATATCTTCTCCCTAAGATTAAGCTCATTCTCCCCTTAAGATTAAGTTCTCATTCTTTTTGCATATGAATGGCCAAATTTCAAATGGCTTTCCAAATTAGCTATTAGTGCATAGGTTTCTTTGAATTCAATGCTTTTATCTTAATTGAAACCTTGTGCAATCCAACCTTACTTGGTTGCGTCCAACAATGCCATTTTCATATCCAATACTTATGTCATCAATAGGCCTAGGAACTAATTTCCAAGATTGTCTTAACCCATTTCAACTTTGATTTGCACAAGATAAATTTTATGGATTCTAAGGGTAGAATAATTATCTATGTTTTAGAGTGAAGAGCCAGTAGTGCCTTACATAGAAATTTACTAAGTGTTTTATAAAAAGTTGAGGGCTGTATAAGGAGTATGAACTTTTAAAAAAAAGAAAAAGAATAAGCCTAATATCTTCATGATTGTGGATTAAGCATGATAAGCATGTTGTCATCATTTAGGCAATGAGCACTTAGGAGTATCTGAATTTTTCTTGATCAATGCTCTTGTATTCAACAATGACTAAGGAATTGTTATAGATGGAGTAAAGAAGAATCTTCTACTTTGAGTTAATGAAAACTTGAATTCCTTAGTAGAAGCTTCTAATATGATCAAGGATTGAAAGCTTTTAAGAGATTATGAATGGCTTACTTAATAATAGGTTTGGAAGAGTATTTAGAAGCATTTTTCTTTTTGAATCAACCATATGTTGTTATTGTTGAAAACCAATTGCATGCATTGCACTAGCACTTCATGGGTTGCATATGGGTTTCTTAGATAAGCACGATTGTTCATTTAGAGAACCCATTAGTGTCTTGAGACGATGATAAGATGAATATCCTTTTAATTCAATATTTGACACGTTGAATTACTTATTTTTCATTTTGAATGTCATTCAATTTTGATTAATCATTAAGGTTTCAAGATGAGTTTAGGATTTGATGGTACATGCTACTAAAGTTGTTATGATATACTCCCCTAAAACTCAATTCTGTGCAATGGACAATATATGCTATGCTTTAGATATTCAACCTTAATGATAGATAAATTATTTATGATTATTCAACCAAGGTAAACACGTTTGTCCATAGGAAGTGGATTTTCTAGGGCATGTTATCTCATCTCTTGAGCTATAGTCAATACTTTCATGTATTAACCAATCACAATGATATACAAATTAAGTTAAAAGAGCATATTGAATATAACCTTTGAATTTTTCATATTGGATTGATTCTCTAGAGTCCTTGATAATGCAGATGCATATACTAGGATTTGATATCTTAACTGCTATCTACTATCAAGGCATTGCTATCCCTTTTCATTTAGATATGATTGAATCTACTTAACCCTAAATGGATGACTAATCCTAAGATCATCAAAGGAAGAGCTTTTTTAAAGATTATGTAGTTCTTCTTGGTACTTATTCTTTCTTGGGTCCTGAGGGGTTCGTTTTCGTAACTACCTATACCATCTTCCTATCTTTGCCTCTAGCACCTCTAAAGGGGCAAGAATAACGGATGTGCCCTTTTCTTTCACAATATGAGCATGTTGTGTATGTATGTGAGAGATTTGGTTTATTTACCCTAATTTTGTTTGATGAGGCATAAAAGTTATTATGACCATAGGATTTATAAGATGAACTCGAATCCTTTTTGAAAAAGTTATTTCTTTTAACTCATAAGGATTTATTTGAGTTATCCGTTTCACTTGCAAATTTGGAGATTAATCTAGAATAATCTTCCACCTTTGTCTCTAAGCTAGTGATTTTTAACTCATCTCCCTTTTCGAGAGTGACATAAGATTCTCTTAACTCTGTTACTTCTTTTTTCCAATTTTTCATTCTCATTTTTTAGAATAATATTCTTTTTAGACACTTTTACCAGAATCTTGTGCACTTTAAATAACTCATTTTGTAGTTCTTCATAAGAAGGCATGCTTTCATTATCAAATTCATCACAAGAGTTATCACAGGATTCATTACATGAATCATTAAACGAGGTAGAAGGAGAGGCGTGTACCTCTTCATTGACTAATGCTATTGAGCAACAATTTGTCACTTCTTGATCACTTGAGTTCGAATCATCCCAATTTTTGGACTTCTTCTCTTCGGTTCCTTCATATGTATTTTCTAGTTCTTCCCATATTTCTTTAACACTTTGACATATCATTATCCTATTAAATTCATTAGTATCTAAAGCACAATACAATGCGTTCATAACACTAAAATTGATTTGCATTAAATCAATGTCATTATCATTCATGTCATTTTCTAGTTTGGGAATTTCATTATTATTAACAATTTTCATTGGAACATAATTCCATTGAACAATTACTCTCCAAGCTCTCCAATCCATTGCATGGATAGAAACACTCATTCTTTGTTTCCAAGAGGTGTAATTTACACCACTAAATATTGGAGGCCTTGTGTAGAATTTACCCTCACAAATTGGGGATACACCAAGGTTTGCCATTTGACCTTTATGCAACTACTAGTTAAGATTTATTACAACCTAGGCTTTGGTACCAATTGAAACTGATGGTGTAGTCCCAAGAGGGGGATGAATTGGGTATTTTAAAATCAATGCGCGGAAGCTTGATTTATTTTAACAATTATTTATCACGTTCCCTTTAAATAATATTAGTCAGCATAACAGTCTAATCAGCGAACGACTATACCAATGAACAATCCTTAATATATATAATCAGAACACAAAGCTTAGTTTAATTCTAATAGATTAATATAGGTGAATAGATATTTAAACCATACAAATATTTACCTTTGTGTTTAACCAATGAATATGTCAATAAACAATCTCAACAATTTCATCCAAGCAAATATCCTTCTTGTGTTTGAGCAATTATTTAACTCAAATAAAATTATCTCAGCCGATTTAAATTAATTCAGAATTGCAAGTTCAACAACGTTTGACTCATAATGGAAAACTAATTTATTCATAATATTCACAAGTCTATCTAAGCATTCACAATATCTTCAAATCAATCTCAGCATCCAACATTTCCCAACTGAATTTTAAATCATTCAAAAAAAATAATAAACAATCTAAAATTGCAAAAAAGTAAAAAGATTAGGGAAGAGAAAGACACCCAGATTTTTTACAAGGTTGGGCCGCTTGCCTATGTCCTTGCCTCAAGCAACCTACTGTGAGGATTTCCTTTCCCTCTTCATTGAACAGGTAAAGCACCCCTCTCTCCATTCAAGGTGGAGACACCTCTCTAACGAGAACAACCCTCTCGCTAGGCAATGATTCTATCCCCGAACCAACAAGTTACAATACAAGTAACAACAGATTTTTGTACAATAGAAAAATCTCTCAAAAAAGCAGATTTTTACACATTAAAAGCACTAGGATACTCTCAAGATAAATTTGATATAAAACTCAAGAGATTTTTAGGTTTTCTAGATTAAAAAACTATGAAATTGAAGTGTAAAAAACCAAAAAAATGTTTAAGAAAAAGGGAATAGCGCACAGCAGCGTTTAAGAGATAAAATCAATGTGCTTTGATGCTATTTGGTTGCCCTAACAAGTTTAGGATTGGCCTTTTATAGTAATATGACCGTTTGGGCATTTTTTGGTAGCATTATCTTTCAAAAACCAAAAGATTTTAGGCCATTCGCGAGACTTATCGCACGCTTCAGTTATCTAAACTCTTTAAAAATAGCACATAAGAAAGTCAGTAGCAGGTCAGACGCCTGACCACGATTGTTCACTCACCTGAACTGCTAAGAAATTTCAACTTCGAATATCCTTCAGTATTTTGAGCATACCTTTTACTAAAAAAACTCCAAATAAGATGAACTTGGTATCCAAAGAAAGCTAAGAACAAAACCCACAACTTTTATGTTGAACATTTTTGAAGATGGGAAGTAGTTGATAAAGACAATCGCACATCAATGCAGCTATATAAAAATGAAGGGAATTTGGAGAATCCTATTTTGGGCCTTTTCATTCCAAAAATTATTTTGACCCTTTTGAAATAACTTTTAACCTTATAAAAATATTTTTCTAATATTTTAAAAGGTATTTAGGTCCAACTAATTAACCTAAGAGCTTCATAAACAAACCAAAGTTTGAGAAGTACTTACATTAGACTTATATTCCATTACACATGAAAGATTAACTAAGTAGTCTTCATGTCTTGAAGCTTGATCATTATCCGAGGTCTAGCCATTCTTCATTTTGCTTGTTTTCTTCATGACTTTTAAGCTTAAATAAGGTCCATTGTGCACGTAAGATATAATACTTGTAAATTCACTTGAAAGTACAATTAGATACTTTGGTTTGTCATTATCAAAACGAGATTAAGCCTTATTAGGCCAATAATTTGAAATTTTCATATAATCTCAACCATCTAAGAAACATTTTTCATGCATAATTGGAGTGTGTGTGTGTCTACGAAGATGTAAAACAAAAACAAAAAATCACATAAGCTTTTGATTAGAGTAAAAAAATAATTAGAATTGTTGTTGCATTTTTTTAGTAATTTCTAATTATTATTGAGATTTACTATTGTTATATTTATATATCAAAAAAATATTAAGTGTACAAGTAATTTAGATGACGGAATAAATTTGAGAAGTTTTAGTTAAATTAAAATGTATAGTATTTTTTGAGTTCGATACAATGATATTTTTAATTTTGTTATATATATATACTCATGTATATATAATTTTCAGTTTAATAATTAAATTTAAAGTGTAAAACCAAAAAGAAAGACCAAAAGATGGATCAAAATTAAATAAAGGTTAATGAAAGGAATATTTTTAACATAACTTTTTTAATAAATTTTTAGTATGAACATATATATAATTTGGTCGGCACAAACTATATATAGTTTTTTGGTCCATTAACAATAAATTGAGCTTAACTTATCTAAGGAGATAGTTCATTTTCCATCTCATATATCTATCTACCTCCTCTTAGAATCAATGGACATTTTATTCCTATGACCTTATCAATTTTAACTAATTCCTTATAATGAATACTTTTGACAACTTAAGATAAAAAGACTCATTACCTATAATAGATATGATGTGATGTATTGATCCCTTAATTTTTTTTTATTTTTTAACTAAAGGAGGGCGGCACTTCCAATTATTTATTGATATACCTTCACTTTTGGTGGATGAATACCGTGGTTACATAACGAGTATTGGGAGATTATAGATAAAAAGACATTAAAGGTCTCTCAAAAATAATACCAACAACCAACAAAAACAGAACTACAAATAGAATCAAAGCTAAATAAGAAACAAATCTAAACAGGCCTAGCAAAAAACAAACATAATAAAATAAACTAAAATAAAAAATAAAAAAAAACTAAACCAATCAAACAAAAATAGGGAGGATGAACTAATAATGAAGAGAAGTGAGACCCAGCCTATCCATCCGAAGAATACCTTTCAAAGAACGTGGTAAAAGATGTTGTTCTTCGTAGATGACATTATTTTTCATTTCTCCTTCTCTAGCGAGAAAATCAGTCGCAGAATTGTCTTTCATATATTGATGGATCACCATGAAGTTCACACCTTCTAACTCCGCCACGAGGTCCTCCCAAAAATCACAAAGATACCACAAGGAACATCTACCTTTTCTCAAGTAGTGATTTTTCAAAACAATTTATATATATAAGTATACTCAAGATCAATCTCTCAAATAATATTCAATGATAAATTTTTTAGATGAAAAACTCTTTGAGAATAAGTAGTAACAAATAGATCGATTTACCAAACCTCAATACCAAGTTGAATGCACAACAATCGCTAGAATGCCTTTTGAAAATCAATGTAGTCTTAGCTTAGATTTGACGTATATGCTTTAAAATCCCAAGCAAGAATTCAGTAGTATGTTCAATGCTCTCTCAAGTTGTACTAAACGTTCAAGACACTCAATCTCATGCCAAAGGTTGAGGCACTAGGATTTAGAGGTTGATTATATAGGTAATTTCGACCTTAGGATAAGTTCTGACCGTTGGATCAATTTGATCAAATGTATAACCTGCGTGTTCTCTTGCTAAAGATCAGATTTTTAAACTTCTCACAAGTTCAGACGACTGAAGATTTGGGTTCAGACGTTTTATGTTCCTTAAAGCACTGAAAATTATAGTCTAGACACAGGGTCAGACGACTGAACTGAGGGTTCAGTCTTCTGAAGTCTCTAGTTCAGACGTCTGAAGGTGTTTTGCCTGTTCTGTGTTTCAGCAATTGAATCTTCAAATGACTGAACTAATTCTTCGATCTTTTGAGAAAATTCTTTACACGTCTGAAGTAAAACTTCAGTCGTCTGAAGTTGCATCTTCAAACTTCTAAGGGTAGTCCTCAGTCGTCTGGGCAGTCCAACTTCAAGTTTTTTTATTTTGTTTTCAAAAACCATTTTTGCTTTCTTACTTTGCTTCTTCATAAAACATTTTCTGGGGTTTTAAATAGAGTCTCTAAGTCAATGAACAACCTCTAAAAGATTTTCATGAGATGCATGAGTCCTAAGGTCAGTTTAGGTTATATTTTGAGTTTCGAATTAAATCATATGAAATATGTAAATTCTTCATTCTTAAATACTCATTCCCATGACGATCTTGAACTTGACGCTTGCATCTTCATACTTCTACTCTTTTAGTTCCATAAATTGTGTCAAGTTGTATATCATTTAATCCTCATGGCTTCTATGACTTTCTAACCTTCCGTGCTTACTAAATATTATTTTTGTTCACAATCTCAATACACAGATCAAATATTAAGTGATTTGTCATTATCAAAATAGGATTGGTCTCATAGAGTCAACACTAACCTTAATCTTTGTTCAACTATCATTTCCCATAATTTCATCATGACTCATAAGTTTAATTCCTTTATAGTTATTATAATTTTGAATATCTCCTTTATTTTTGTATATAGGTATTAAAGTGTTTTTCCTCTATTCATCTGACATTTTTTTAGTTTTTACAATTGTATTAAATAAATTAGTTAACCATATAATTCTGTTATCACCTAAGCATTTCCAAACTTCAATTGAGGATGTTATCTGGTCTCATAGCTTTCCCATTTTTCATTTTTTTAGTACAAACTTAACTTGTTAACTCTAATTTTGTGAATAAATCTCATATTTTTAGTCTTTTCTTCATTTGACAATTCTAAGTTTAAACCTTCTATTTTGTTTTCATTAAACAACTTACTAAAGTAACTTCACCATCTTTCTTTAATGTCTTCGTCCTTAACCAAGACAATATCATCCTCACTTTTTATACATTTTACATTTCTTAAGTCCTTACTCTTCCTTTCTCTAAGTTTAACAAGTTTAAATATATCTCTTTGTCCTTCTTTTGTACCTAATCTATCATACAAACTATTAAATGATCTATATTTAACTTCACTAACAGCCTTTTTTTGCATCTTTTCTTGTTTCCTTATATTTTTCAAAGTTATCTTTGTTTTTACATTTTTGCCACATTTTATACCAAATTCTTTTTGTCTTTATGATTTTTTATACATCTTTATCCCACGACTAACTCTCTTTGCTATTCGAGAATTTTCCCCTTGATTTACTTAAAATCTCTTTTGTTATTTTTTTTAATAGAGCTAACTAATCTATTCCAAAGAGGATTTGTATCTATCTCATCCTCTATGGTCCAATTCCTATCTTTGATCATTTTATCTTTAAATTTTATTATATTTTTCCTTTTAGATTCCATCATCTAGTTCTCTTACACTGGTTTATTTTATCCTTTTTCTTCCATTTTTTTATACATATATCTAACACTAAGACTATTTTTGTGTGGTTAGGCTTTCACCTAGAATAACTTTACAATCCTTGCATGATAAACGATTAACCCTCCTAGTTAGAAAAAAATTTATTTGACTTCTATTTTGTCCACTTTTAAAGGTTATTAAGTGTTCTTGTCTCTTTTTAAAGTAAGTATTTATTATACTAAAATCATATAATATAACGAAGTCTAAGATCATCTCCCTAGACTCATTTTTGTCTCCATATCCATATCTTCTATGCATCCTCTCATAATTTTTCTTTTCTTTTCCAATGTGTCCATTCAGATCTCCTCCTATAAATATTTTATCAATCCCTGGTTTGCCTTACATAATACTATACATATCTTCCCAAAATTGTCTCTTAAGATTTTCTGCTAAGCCGACTTGAGGAGCATAAGCACTAATGATATTTATTATCTCTTGTCCTAATACCATCTTGACTTTTATAATTCTATCCCCTACTCTAGTTACATCCACAACGCTTTTTTTAAACTTTTGTCTATAATAATGCCTACTCTATTCTTATGTTTTTCTTTTCCAGTGTACCAAAGTTTAAATCTTGATTTATCAATTTCTCTAGTTTTCTCCCCCATCCACTTAGTTTCTTGAAGGCCAATTACATTAATTCTTATTTTGATCATTATATCCACAATTTCCATGCTTTTACTCGTAAGTGTCCTTATACTCCAAGTTATTAATCTAATCCTAGTTTCCTTAACTAACGTCTTTACTTGCCCACGTCCAGAATGATGTAGAAACCCTCGCATATTTGACATTGTACTCAAGTGCCAACATGGAGCGTTGCTTTGGGGCAATGACCTAGCCCACCCTCGCCCACTTTTTGCTACACCTGGGTGGTTCAAGTGCAACGCATCGCTCATAAGGGACGCCGAAACAAATATTCGGTAAAGATTCATATCATAGTTGAAATTAGGAATAGCTTCCCAAGAGGGGGGGTCAATTGGATTCTTTTGAATTTTAATACTTTTTTAAGCTTTACTTAAGACACCAAGAAAAACACAATAAGTAACTAAAAATCACACTTAAAAATACTAAAATTTAAATTCACAAGCCAATCAATTAAACTTTAAACGATTCAACCACTTAAGCAAGAATCTTAGTACTTTTGTCAATTTCCCTATAGATGTTCACAACTTTCTTTAGATAACCACTTCGTATGCACTTCTCTTGATCAAGATTTCCGCAAATTAACCAACGTACTCCCTTTTGAGTTTCCGCAAATGATTAATCAAAACGTACTTTCTAAATACTGAGAGTCTTTATTTATTTCTCACTTTAGAACCTGCAACCTGCACTTTAAATCACATAACAACAGCTTGTACAGAAAATAGAAAGTAAAGAAGAGAGAAAGACACAAGATTTTTACGAGGTTCGGCTTCAACACAGCTTACGTCCTGGCACTTGGCAAAATACCGAAGGGTTCCACTATAGCAGTTCCATTACCGAGTGGAATAATGCTTGTTTACAATCACTCCTTTGCTAAAGTTAGAGTCTGCCTTCTCCAAACAATATACCCTTGTTTGGTCAACGATCCAATAACCTGGAATCGTCCAAAATCTACAAGAGAAATAACAAGAAGCTGGTGTACAAGAGATGCTCACACAAAGAGCAGGTTAGTACAAATTGAAACTATGTACTTCAAAATATAAATATCAAGAAAGAAATACATTTTTGAAGCTTAACAAATATTTCACTAAATTCCTTTTCTCCAAATGAGAAATCAGTAATCTAACTTCAGGAATTAATGAACAAGAATATCAGAATCACAGCATTTTCAGCTTGCAAGAGATTGATCAAGGTGAGTCTTTGAGAGCAAGAGAGCTTATGAGAGATTTTCAAGGCTTGGTATGTTTTGACTTACAAATACCATGTATTTATAGGCTTTCAAACAAGTTTCCTTGTTGCAAGAGTTTCCTTAGAGAGTTTCCCAAGTTGTTAGAAAATTTGGAGCTCTAACGGCTATATTTTAAAAAATTTGCCCATTGAACAGTGTTTAGATGACTGAAAAGTCGAGTTCAATCATCTAAAGTCCCTGAAACCCTTTAAAACATGAACTGGACACAAGTTCAGATGACTGAAGAGTGGGTTTAGACATCTGAAGTGTCGAGTTAAGATGTCTGAAGTATCGAGTTCAGATGTCTAAACAACTACTGCCTGTTTCAGTTTTCTCCCAAAAAATTTTTAGACATCTGAACTCATTCTTTAGACGTTTGAAGTAATTCTTCAGACATCTGAACATGAAGTTCAGCCATCTGAAGTTACAACTTCAGTCATCTAAACTTAAAAGTTCAGTCATCTGAGCAGACAAAAAGCCGTTTTTAAAAAATATTTTCCATTAAAAATGATTTGCTCTCTTATTCTGATTTTTACAAAACTTGTTTCAATAATCCTAAATAGGTCTTTAGGTCCTCATAATCTCTTGTAAAAGCTTCAAAACATATTTCAAACGATATTTAGCTTTGAAATACTTATAATATGTTTGCTAAGAGTTTATATGTCATGCTTGAGATCATTCTCATTCTTTGCTTTTGAAGTTCTTTGAATATTTGCTTGAGCTAGCTTTATCTGCAAATGCCTTAGTTTCTCTTTGGATCATTTGTTAGTTTATCTTCCTTGATGACCCACACTTGATCCATGCTTGATCTTCACTTGATCCATATTTCCTGAAACACAAAAACTCAACCTTTCCAAGTTAAATTGTCCTTTGTTTGTTATCACCAAAACCGATTGAAAGACATTGTTAGGTCAACAATCTCCCCTTTTTGATGATGAAAAATAAGGAGTAAAGATAAAAATTTTCTGTGAAATGAAGTACTCCCCCTTACTATGAGCATTAATAAGCAAGCCATGTAAATAGCCATGTAGATGAAGTACTCCATCTTACTTTAAGCATTAATAAGGAAGCCATGTAAATAGCCATGTTAAGTTTAAGTTCACATGTGTCCATTCATCATTATATATTTTATCTTTACTGAGCTTTCTTTCCCATTTTGTCATTAGTCAAAAAGAGTAACAAGATTATGAAAATCCATCAAGATTCTTATAACAAGATGTAGTCAGTACAAAGGATCATCTAGAGATGTTTCAAAAATTCAAGTTCCCTTACAAATAGCAGAAATGTGACACAAAAAGTTGCATAGCATCATGATTACAGAAATCCGAGGTACATAAGTCCTGATTTTTTATTACAGACAAAAAGTTTCATAGTGACCTAGGCTAGGTAGTTTCTAACTATCCTAATCTTCTTCTTCAGAGCCATCCCCTTGCTCTTCTTCTTCTTCTTGGGTTCCTTCTTCTTCAGTATTGACTTTATCACCTTCTTCTTCAGAATCTCCTTCTTTTTCTGCAGAGTCATCATCATCATCATCTCCACTTTGAGGAGCAGAGCTAATATCCATGGGATCACTCCCCTTAGAAGATTTGGCTTGATATTGTTCTATATAAGTGACCCGCTCATCAAGTGATTAGACTTTTTATTTACTGTTCTGAAGTCCAGTGCGTACTTCAGATGAAAAGCTAAAGAAATCCTTTTAGAAGGATAAAAACCATGAAGGTGTGTCATGAGATGAACCAAGGTCCTGTGTAGAAGAAGATTGTGCTGTTGTTGATACTGGTGTTGAGGCTGAGGCTGAGGCTAATCCTGAGGCTACTGCTGAGGCTGGTGTTGCATGTTGAGTCCTTCCTGACTTCAAGTACCATCCTGAACTCCCCTTGTCATACCCCATTTGCTTTAGGGAAGTTTTATTGAAAAGATCATATCGAGTTCTTTTTATGAAGATTTTAGAACTATTGGTAATATGAAGATGGTTAAAGAGAAGAGTAAGAATTCCTCCATAAGGAAGAACAACTCGAGAAGATTCCAATTTGGTCCACATCCATCTAATGATTAAATTAGCCAAGTCTAGTTTCTTTCCTTTAAGAAGACACCAAAGAACAAAACATTCAATATAGGAAAGATGATCAAAAGAACCTTGTTTAGGTACGATATTGTTTAAAACGAGTTTGTGTAGAATCTGGCCCTTTAAGCTTAATTGTTTGTATAACAGAGGATGCCCAAAATAGATAGGTTCATTTTCCATGATCATTGGAAGAAAAGCTTCAGGAGTGAATCCTTGTTCTAGAATCCAAGATTGAGCAAACATAGGAAAGTTAAAATCACTTGGAGTAATTTTGAAAATAGGAGACAATATTTCAAAATTCAACAAAATTTTCTTTCCTTTAACTTCCGAAGAAAAAAACCCATTTTCATTTGTCATATTAGCATAGAAAATTTTGACAAGATGAGGAAAACATCCTTTGGGTTGTTGGGTGATGAAATCAAACCAACCAATGGCATGAAATAATGGAAGAATATCTGGAAACTCAGTATTGAAGAATGAAACATCCAGAATTTTACCTAGGATTGGTTCAACTATACCTAGTGAAGTACGATAACGAATTCGAGCTCGAGGAACCACAAGCCACTTGTTAAGGTTTTGAGCATCTTTCCCTGATGAAGAACCTTTGTTGGCAGTTTGCTTGATTCGAGGCATGAGGGTATGAGAATGAGATACCCTAGTTTTCGATGATTGATCTTTGAAGAGTAGAAACTTCAAATTGAAGTGAGGATGAGAAACGATGGAGAGAGGGGTGTTCAGATGAGTGGAGCAATGAACTTCAGAAGTCTGAAATTAAGGTTTGCTTGTTATTTATATTTAAACCGTGCGACTTCAGATGACTGAAGATAACCTCAGTCGTCTGAAGATTTTAAAGTTCAAAATTTGAAGAGGCAATAGCCTCCCAGATGTCTGAAGTTCCAGGTTTAGTCATCTGAACCTGTTTGCTACAGTGTTCTGACGTCTCGGGTGTGGAGTTCAAATGTCTGAAGTTATGAGAAATGTTGTATTTCTTTTTCTAATAAACCTCTGCTATGGATTAGCCCAAGTTCTCTTCTAATATGTATATATCTTTCTTAACTTAGGGGTTTTGTAAAAATATCAGCCCATTGGTCATTTGTATTTATAAACTCAAGAATTATATCCTCTTTTTGAACATGATCTCTCAAAAAATGATGTCTTATGTCTATATGTTTAGTTTTTGAGTGTGAAATTCGGTTTTTAGATATATTTATGGCACTAGTATTATCACACTTTATTGATATTGTCTTATAATGTAGATTGAAGTCTTTTAATTGTTGTTTCATGTATAAGTGTTGACCTTACGGGTCATGCCCGGTTTTGATTATGACAAATACTCATTATATCTAATGAGTGTTAGAAGGATGTGCGGGAACTAAAGGTGTTGAGACAACGATGCGCACAAAATCAAGAAAAGCCTGAAGACCAAAGTTTTTATTTCATAATGTAATATCTTTAATTGGTCTGTAATAGTAAGTAGGTATTTGGTTTGTAATAAGCTCACACACATCACATGCATGATTTAATTTGTAAGCTCAAACCGAACCATAGAAAGACCTTAGGGTGAACCATCGGCCGACACCGGACTTTTTCAGTGTTTCCAAATTGGACCCAAGTGACCTTAGGACACTCACTTTTGCACTTGTATGTAATAGGCACTTGTATAGGGTTTGAATGTTGCAAGAAGGGACCGAAATGCACACTTGATGCACTTTCAGTCGACCGGCCAACTCAGTTCAATTTGGCCTGGTAGACCGAAACCGGTCCGGGTCAACCGTTTGACCCAGTCCCGGTCGACCGACCCCTTACAGGTCATTTGACCTCGGTCGACCGAACACCCTGGGAGTCAACATTTTGACCCCCGGTCGACCGACCAAAATTGTACTGCAACGACTTGGTCGACCGAAGGGTCTTGGGAGGATTCCCAACGGTCTGGTCGACCGAGCCATGTAGTTCAAAATAGCCCCAGTCGACCGAACCTCGGAGATTTGAAAAATCGCCTTTGCCCGGTCGACCCACCACTCAGTTCAAAATTCCCCCAGTCGACCGAGCTATTTGTGTCCTGGTCGACCGAACTACTTTTGGTCGATCGGACCTCTCAGGTTGCTCCTATTTTTTTACCGAGGTTAAATTTTTTAAACAGGGTTAAATTTTCTTAAGTATGATTAAACCTTTTCAAAAATCCCTAATAAGTCCCCAACGGTCAAAATTTTCAGCATGTCTATATATACACATTCATTTGGTGGATTAAGTATGGATTAGCAAAAAGATTAACAACAATTTCTCTCAAGCCAAAATACTCATTTGTGCCTCTCATTCCTCACACTTCTTTTGAAACCTACTCAAGCATACACTCTTCATCAATCTAAATCATTTGTAAGTGTATTAAGTACTTTTTAAAGGTTAGCTCTCCTTATTGTTGCAATATTTGAATCGATTTTTGAGAGCATAACCTAAGTTTTCTTAGGAGGCTTTGCCAATAAGTCTGCCCTAAGAAAGACTCTTTGTGACATCCCAAGTATTGCATTCTCGTTGCAATATCTTAGGAAGTTCGTTTTTGTTTGGAGATTGCAAAAATACTTTCAAACATATCCGAATATCTTGTGGTGTTCATATTGATATATTTGTGAAAAGATATTCGTGTGTGTGATATATCAATCTTTGTGGTATTATTTATACAAGTATATATATCATTTGCCGAAAACAAAGATTATCCTTTTTGCAATTCAAGCATATACGCATTCTATTGATTGGTAATATTGAGGCTTGTTTGATATTCTGTGTGAACACTCTTGACTGAATATTACGAAGTACACAGATTATTATTGACACTCTCTCACGTACTTGCTACATAGATAGAAAACATTGTTGAGAGTTGACATATTTAGACCACACAGAGCTTACATTTTAAATCATCTGTGGTGTTTGTGTTTGTGCGCATTTGTGGTACAAATCTGTTTTACGTGAAAGCACTCTTGTATTGTACCTTTGATTGTATATCTGAGAGATTCTAGGCGTGGCTTGAGGGGGCGGTAATCCAGCCCGGTAAGGATTGATGTAAAGGTTGAGGTCAGCCTTGTGGTAATTTGACCTGGTTTATATAGGTGCCGCTCCACCCGTTTAAGTGAGCAAGGTATTGTGATAATCCTTGTGCTGGTTAGCCAAGGCGAGGACGTAGGCAGTTGGCCGAACCTCGATAACATATCTCTGTTTCATCCTCTCTTTACTGCTTTCTAGTGCTTTTATGATTGTTTAAACTGCCTTATTTAATTTCAGGTATATTTACATTAATTGCATTAGATTGACCCTAGGCTTGTGAACATACTGTTGTTAGAAAGAAATACCTAGGAGGTAAAATTTAAAAATACCAATTCACCCCTCCCCCCTCTTGGGATCACGGTAAAGCTAACAATTGGTATCAGAGCCACGTAGCATAGACTAATTGTTATTTTGCACAAAGATCACATATGGCTCATAGCTCCGTGACCCCTTTCCCTGAGGGACCATCTTCCACACGACCTCCTGTTTTCAGCGGTGTTAATTACACCTTCTGGAAACAGAAGATGCGCATCTACCTTCAGAATACTGATTGGAAGGTGTGGAGGATTGTCTCTAAGGGAAACTATGTCCCTATAAGAATTGAGGGTGCAGCTAGGGTTCCTAAGTTTGAGGATGAATATGACGATGATGATGATATGAAAGCTGTTAGTCTTAATGCCACTGCTATGAATATTTTATATTGTAGTCTTGATGTAAATGAATTTAACAGGATTATGGCATGCTCAACTGCAAAGGAAATATGGGATAAGTTAGAGGTCACATATGAGGGTACTAGAGATGTGAAAGACAGTAGAATAGATATGTTGACCAGTGAGTATGAGGCCTTTAGGATGAATGTAGGTGAGTCCATTCAGAGCATGTACACTAGATTCACACACATCATAAACTCACTACATGCATTAGGAAAGACCTATCCCACATATGAGATGATCAGAAAAATCCTTAGAGGCTTACCTCCTATTTGGGAAGCTAAGGCTACGGCCATTGCTGAGGGTAGAGACCTTAAGGCCATGAGCCTAGATAAACTGATAGGTTCCTTGATTACTTATGAACTGTCCATAAATGAAAGACTTAATGAGCATAACAGGGCTAAGAAGGTGACTGCACTAAAAGCATCGAATGACACATCTAGTGAAGATAGTGAGTCTGACACTGACGAGGAAATGGCAATGCTAACCAAAAGGTTTAGTAGATTTTTCAGGAAGAACAGGAAGCCTTTTAAAAAGTATAGAGACTCCACTAATGAGAAGGGAGAGTCCAGTAAAAGAAAGGAAAAATCAAATGCTCCTACATGCTACAACTGCAACAAAGTGGGGCACATCAAACCTGACTGCCCTCTACTGAAAAAGGAGGCTAAGAAAAAGAAGAGAGCCATGAAGGCTGGGATGTCATGGGGCAAATTCAGCAGCAGCGACTCGGATTCAGATCATAGTGACACGGAGGTCGCTAATCTGTGCTTAATGGTACACGGGGATGAGGTATCATCTTCTAGTTCATCATCTTCTTATTATTCATCAGATGATTGTGATTCTGACAGCATACCTACAGTTAGAGAATTGCAATTTGAATATATTCGTGTTTCAAAATTGCTTGGCAAAGTGACCAAAGAGAAAAATGATTTGAAAAAGAAATGTGAAAATTGGCCAAAATTGTTTAATATGGCAAAAATCTCTCATGCATCTATTTTAAAAGAAAAAGATATCACTATTACTGAGCTTGAGAGGAAATTGGAGGATAGCTCCAAAATCATTTTTAAATTCACAAAGGGCAAAGAAAATTTTGAAAAATTACTTGGTGCCCAAAGAAATTCCTTAAGTAAAGAGGGTCTTGGTTTTTAAGGCATTGAAAATGTTAGACGACCTAATCTTTACTTAGGGCATTTTACTCGTGATTCAAAATCTCATATCCCTCCTAAAGAACCTAAGTGTAGATTGAAATGTTTTAAATGCAAACAGATTGGTCACATTCAATTTGATTGTCCACTTAGAAATAAGCATGCTAAAATCAGAAAGGTATGGGTAGTTAAAGGAGACCCTACTACTAACCCCCATGGACCCAATAAAATTTGGGGACCAGCATCAGTCACTTAGCTTATTTTGCAAGTATGCTTAAGATCATCCTCATCCAAGGACCGGTGGTACTTAGATAGTGGGTGCTCACGACACATGACCGGTGACAAGGGAAAATTCACTTCAATTGTTCCCAAGGATGGAGGCTACGTGACATTTGGCGACAATGCCAAAGGACGCATCATCGGGGTAGGTAAGGTTGGTAAGGATTCCTCTCCTACTATTGATAATGTTCTGTTGGTTGATGGATTGAAACATAATCTACTTAGCATAAGTCAATTGTGTGATATAGGATATAAAGTATCATTTGAAAATGACAAATGCTTAGTAGAAAATAAAACAGACCACAAAGTACTTTTTACTGCTGAGAGACATGAAAATGTTTATACTACATCTCTTGATAATTTAGCTTCACAACAAGTAACATGTTTTTCTGCTATAAATGAAGCTAGTTGGTTGTGGCATAGGCGTTTGGGGCATACTAGCATGGACTTGTTGTCTAAACTTGTTAGAAAAGAATTGGTTAAAGGTTTGCTTAAAATGTCTTTTGTAAAGGACAAAATTTGTGATGCATGTCAAATGGGTAAGCAAACAAAGTCTAGTTTTAAGAAAAAGAAATTCATATCTACTACTAGACCATTGGAGTTGCTTCACCTAGATTTATTTGGGCCTAATTCTATGCAAAGTCTTGGTGGTAAATCTTATACTTTTGTAATTGTGGATGATTTTTGTAGATTCACATGGGTGTTATTTCTTGCACATAAAAATGAATCATGTGAACATTTCACCAAACTTTGCAGGAGAATTCAGAATGAAAAAGGATATAAAATCACTCACATAAGAAGTGATAGAGGCACGGAATTCAAAAATGAAAGCATAGAAAAATATTGTGACTTAGAAGGTATATCTCATAATTTTTCTGCACCTAGAACACCTCAACAAAATGGTGTAGTTGAAAGAAAGAATAGGTCACTACAAGAAATGGGAAGAACTATGTTGAATGAGCATAACTTACCTAAATATTTTTGGGCCGAGGCTATTAATACTGCATGCTATGTTATGAATAGGGTGTTAATTAGACCATCAATTAATAAAACCCCCTTACGAATTGTGGAACAACCATAAGCCTAATATTTCCTATTTTCATGTGTTTGGTTGTAAATGCTTTGTGCTTAGAGATAATGAGCATCTAGGAAAATTTGACTCTAAATCTGATGAAGGCATCTTCCTAGGTTATGCACTTAATAGTAAAGCATATAGGGTTTTCAATAAAAGAACTTTTACTGTGATTGAATCTATTCATGTTGTATTTGATGAATCTAATCCATTTTCTAATAAAGATGGTGAAGATGATATTGATGTTAGAAAGTGTTTAGACAAAATGTCCATTGAAAATAATGCAAGTGAAAATCAAGAAGCAAACGAAAAATCACTTGAAGATAATGAAAATGGAAATCAAGAGCTGCCTACAGATTGGAAATACATTAGAAGTCATCCTAAAGATCAAATCATAGGCGAACCAACCCGTGGAGTAGCCACAAGATCATCATTGAGAAATATAGTAAATCACTCTGCTTTCTTATCCCAAGAAGAACCTAAAAATATTAAAGAAGCCATAGAAGATGAATCTTGGGTAATGTCCATGCAAGAAGAACTTAATCAATTTGAAAGAAGCAAAGTGTGGACCTTAGTTCCTAGGCCTAATGAGCACACCATCATTGGAACTAAATGGGTATATAGAAATAAGAAAGATGAAAATGGGGTAGTAACAAGGAATAAAGCCAGACTAGTTGCCTAAGGGTATAACCAACAGGAAGGGATCGATTTTGATGAAACATATGCTCCTGTTGCTAGATAAGAAGCCATTCGTATGCTACTTGCCTTTGCCGCTTTTAAAAATTTTAAATTATTTCAAATGGATGTTAAAAGCGCATTTCTAAATGGCTACATCAATGAAGAGGTATATGTAGAACAACCTCCCGATTTTGAGAATCATAAATATCCCGATCATGTTTATCGGTTGTCTAAAGCCCTGTATGGATTGAAACAAGCTCCTAGAGCTTGGTATGAGAGGCTTAGTGGCTTTCTATTAGAAAATGAGCTTACCCATGGCAAGATTGACACTACACTTTTCATCAAGTCCAAAAATGATGATATGCTCCTCGTTCAGATTTATGTGGATGATATCATTTTTGGAGCAACCAATGATGAGTTGTGTAATGAGTTTGCCAAATGCATGCAAAGTGAGTTTGAAATGAGCATGATGGGTGAACTTAGTTTCTTCTTAGGTCTACAAATTAAGCAAACTAATCATGGAACTTTCATATGCCAATCTAAATACATTAAGGACTTGCCAAAGAAATTTAATATGGAAGATTGCAAAATTCTTAGCACACCTATGAACTCTTCCATAAAGCTTGATAAAGATGAGCAAGGGATCCCTGTTGATGTAAAATTATATCGTGGCATGATTGGAAGTCTCCTATATCTCACTGCTAGTAGGCCTGATATTATGTTTAGTGCGTGCATGTGTGCTAGATTTCAGGCTGACCCTAAGGAATCCCATTTGAAAGCTGTTAAACGAATTCTTAGGTATCTAGTTGGAACTATAGAGCTAGGTCTCTGGTACCCTAAGCACACTACCTTTGAGATTGTTAGTTACACTGATGCTGACTTTGCCGGTAGTAAGGTTGATCGAAAAAGCACTAGCGGCACTTGTCATTACTTAGGACAATCTCTTGTTTCTTGGTTCTCTAAGAAACAAAACTCAGTTGCCTTATCCACCGCCGAAGCTGAATATATTGCAGCTGGAAGTTGTTGTGCCCAAACTCTATATATGAAACAACAACTTATGGATTTTGGATTGCACTATGAAACAATACCTATTAAATGTGATAATACTAGTGCAATCAACATCTCTAAAAATCCTATCTCACATTCACGAACTAAACACATTGAAATTAGACATCATTTTCTTCGTGATCATGTGCAAAAAGGAGATGTGGTTCTTAAATTTGTATGTACAAATGAACAGTGGGCCGATATATTCACTAAGCCACTACCTGAGGATAGATTCATACAAATTAGACGTGAGTTAGGCTTAATGCATAGTAGAGAAGCTTCATAAACTAAAATATTTAATAACTTGCATAAATTTAGGGGGAGCTCCTTTATGAAAATTTTGCAAATCTAAGCAACTAGTTCCATTGTTGACTTATCTTTGTGCTTGAGATATTGTGAAAGTTGGTTGTTGATTGTGTGCTTATGTCATACGTTCACTTATTGCATATTCATATTGACTATTGCCTATGATTGCATCATTTGTCCAATTCATGGCCATTTTGGAAGTTTATTTGTTGTATTGGTCCATACTGAACTGTTTGAGTAGTTGTGGATAAACTGTTAGGAAATTTAAACTCAAATAGGTTACACTTACACAGGTTTAGTTTTGGAAAGTCCTATTTACAAACGGCACTCTGCCGAAATTTTTCAAAATCTCTTTCCAAAATTGCTTTTGTGTAAATGTACTTAATGACCCATGCCTAGACCTTTAATTCCCATAGGCCTTTTTGCTGTTGCCAAAAGGGGGAGATGGATAGGCAAAAATAATGGTCTTATTCATTTAAATACTTTAGATGCATATTGTGAGGGGGAGCCTTCTTAGGCTTAACCCTATATTTTTGCTTGTCGTATTTGTCATCATCAAAAAGGGGGAGATTGTTGACCTTACGGGTCATGCCCGGTTTTGATTATGACAAATACTCATTATATCTAATGAGTGTTAGAAGGATGTGTAGGAACTAAAGGTGTTGAGACAACGATGTGCACAAAATCAAGAAAAGCCTGAAGACCAAAGTTTTTATTTCATAATGTAATATCTTTAATTGGTCTGTAATAGTAATTAGGTATTTGGTTTGTAATAAGCTCACACACATCACATGCATGATTTAATTTGTAAGCTCAAACCGAACCATAGAAAGACCTTAGGGTGAACCATCGGCCGACACCGGACTTTTTCGGTGTTTCCAAATTGGACCCAAGTGACCTTAGGACACTCACTTTTGCACTTGTATGTAATAGGCACTTGTATAGGGTTTGAATGTTGCAAGAAGGGACCGAAATGCACACTTGATGCACTTTCGGTCGACCGGCCAACTCAGTTCAATTTGGCCCGGTTGACCGAAACCGGTCCGGGTCAACCGTTTGACCCAGTCCTGGTCGACCAACCCCTTACAGGTCATTTGACCTCGGTCGACCGAACACTCTGGGAGTCAACATTTTGACCCCCGGTCGACCGACCAAAATTGTACTGCAACGACTTGGTCGACCGAAGGGTCTTGGGAGGATTCCCAACGGTCTGGTCGACCGAGCGATGTAGTTCAAAATAGCCCCAGTCGACCGAACCTCGGAGATTTGAAAAATTGCCTTTGCCCGATCGACCGATCACTCAGTTCAAAATTCCCCCGGTCGACCGAGCTATTTGTGTCCTGGTTGACCGAACTACTTTTGGTTGACCGGATCTCTCGGGTTGCTCCTATTTTTTTACCGAGGTTAAATTTTTAAACAGGGTTAAATTTTCTTAAGTATCATTAAACCTTTTCAAAAATCCCTAATAAGTCCCCAACGGTCAAAATTTTCAGCATGTCTATATATACATATTCATTTGGTGTATTAAGTACGGATTAGCAAAAAGATTAACAACAATTTCTCTCAAGCCAAAATACTCATTTGTGCCTCTCATTGCTCACACTTCTTTTGAAACCTACTCAAGCTTACACTCTTCATCAATCTAAATCATTTGTAAGTGTATTGAGTACTTTTTAAAGGTTAGCTCTCCTTATTGTTGTAATATTTGAATCGATTTTTGAGAGCATAACCTAAGTTTTCTTAGGATTCTTTGCCAATAAGTCTGCCCTAAGAAAGACTCTTTGTGACATCCCAAGTATTGCATTCTCGTTGCAATATCTTAGGAAGTTCGTTTTTGTTTAGAGATTGCAAATATACTTTCAAACATATTCGAATATCTTGTGGTGTTCATATTGATATATTTGTGAAGATATTCGTGTGTGTGATATATCAATCTTTGTGGTATTATTTATACAAGTATATATATCATTTGCCGAAAACAAAGATTATCCTTTTTGCAATTCAAGCATATACGCATTCTATTGATTGGTAATATTGAGGCTTGTTTGATATTCTGTGTGAACACTCTTGACTGAATATTACGAAGTACACAGATTATTATTGACACTCTCTCACGTACTTGCTACACAGATAGAAAACATTGTTGAGAGTTGACATATTTAGACCACACAGAGCTTACATTTTAAATCATCTGTGGTGTTTGTGTTTGTGCGCATTTGTGGTACAAATCTGCTTTACGTGAAAGCACTCTTGTATTGTACCTTTGATTGTATATCTGAGAGATTCCAGGCGTGGCCTGAGGGGGCGGTAATCCAGCCCGGTAAGGATTGGTGTAAAGGTTGAGGTCAGCCCTGTGGTAATTTGACCTGGTTTGTATAGGTGCCGCTCCACCCGTTTAAGTGAGCAAGGTATTGTGATAATCCTTGTGCTGGTTAGCCAAGGCGGGGACGTAGGCAGTTGGCCGAACCTCGATAACATATCTCTGTGTCATCCTCTCTTTACTACTTTCTAGTGCTTTTATGATTGTTTAAACTGCCTTATTTAATTTCAGGTATATTTACATTAATTGCATTAGATTGACCCTAGGCTTGTGAACATACTGTTGTTAGAAAGAAATACCTAGGAGGTAAAATTTAAAAATACCAATTCACCCCCCCCTCTTAGGATCACGGTAAAGCTAACAATAAGATTTGTGCGCAACAACTTCCGGTTGCTACATACTCAGCTTCAGCGGTTGATAAGGCTATAGAGTTTTGTTTCTTTGAAAATCATGATACTAAGGAATGACCTAGAAAGTAACATGTCACTTGTACTTTTCCTATCAATCTTACATTCGACATAATCAGCATCGGAGTAACTTATCATATTAAAATCAGTATCCTTTGGATACTATAAACCTAGATCAAGTGATCCTACCAAGTACCCAAGAATTCTCTTAACGGCTGTTAGGTGGGATTCCTTGGATGTTGATTGAAATCTAGCACACATATACACACTAAACATAATATCAAGCCTACTAGCAGTTAAATATAGTAAATTACCAATAATTCCTCTATAGTGTGTTATGTCTACTTGTTTTCCTTTTTCATCTCTATCTAGGCTTGTGGATGTACTCATGGGAGTTCCTATGGGTTTACTTTGTTCCATATCAAACTTTTTGAGCATACCCTTGATGGACTTAGTTTGATTTATGAATGTTCCATTTTTAACTTGTTTAATTTGTAATCCTAGAAAATAATTTAACTCTCCCATCATACTCATTTCAAATTCTTTTTGCATACATGTGGCAAAGTCCTTGCATAGATCTTCATTTGTAGCTCCAAATACAATATCATCCACATGTATTTGAACTATTAGCATATCTTTGTCTTTGGATTTAATGAATAAAGTACTGTCAACCATTCCTCTTGTAAATTCATTTTTAAGTAGAAATTTACTTAACCTTTCATACCAAGCTCTTGGAGCTTGTTTCAAACCATAAAGAGCTTTTTTCAGTTTGAATACATGGTTTGAATTTTTAGAATTTTCAAAACCTAGAAGTTGTTTGACATACACTTCTTCATTTATATATCCATTTAAGAATGCACTTTTTACATCCATTTGATATAACTTAAAGTCCTTATGGGCTACATAAGCTAAAAGTAATTGCTTCCATTCTTGCCACAGGGGCAAAGGTTTCATCGTAATCAATTCCTTCTTCTTGATTATACCCTTGTGCTACTAGCTTGGCTTTATTTCTTACAACTGCTTCATTTTCATCATTTTTATTTCTAAACACCCATTTAGTTCCTATAACTAATTTATCTTTGGGTTTAGGTATAAGTTCCCACACTTGACTCCTTTCAAATTGATTTAGTTCCTCTTGCATAGCTATAATCCAAGAATCATCATTTAAGACTTCTTCAATATTTTTGGGTTCATCTTGAGATAAAAAGGCATAATAGTTGCAAATATTTTTTAGTGAGGTTCTAGTGGTTATTTCTTTTGATGTTTCACCAAGAATTTGTTCTTTTGGGTGATTTTTATCATATTTCCATTTTTTAGGAAGTTTCAGATTTTCTGTAAGGTTTTCATTTGGAGCATCATTATTAATTTCTTCTTTTATTTCAAGGTCTTCTTCTTTTTGTGGAGTATCTTCTTTTTCATCATTCTTATTTTTAATGTCATGATTATTTGATTCATCAAATGTTATGTGTATTGATTCCATAATGGTAAAAGTTCTTTTATTATAAACCCTATAAGTTTTACTATTTGTAGAGTAACCTAGGAAGATAGCTTCATCCGACTTTGCATCAAACTTTTCTAAATCATCTTTAGTGTTAAGGATAAAACATTTGCATTTGAATACATGAAAGTAAAAAATATTAGGTTTTCTATCTTTCCAAAGTTCATAAGGTGTTTTGTCTATTTTTGATCTTATTGATACCCTATTTACAATGTAACATGCTTTATTTACAGCTTCTGCCCAAAAGTATTTTGGTAGATTATTTTCATTAAGCATTGTTCGTGTCATTTCTTGTAGAATTCTTTTTTTCCTTTCTACAACTCCATTATGTTGTGGAGTTCTATGTGCTGAAAAATTATGAGTTATTCCATGTTCATTACAAAATTTATCAACTTCCTTGTTTTTAAACTCTCTTCCTTGGTTACTTCTAAAGTTTGTTGCATTATAGCATTTCTCATTTTGTAATTTCTTGCATAAGGTTTTTAATAGGTTACAAGCTTCATCTTTGTTTGTTAGAAATATTACCCAAGTAAATCTTGAATAATCATCTTCTATTATAAAAGCATATTGTTTACCTCCTAAGCTTAAGATTCTAGTTGGACCAAATAAGTCTAGGCACAAGAGTTCTAGGGGTCTTTTGGTGGATATGTATTTTTTCTTTTTGAAGCTTGTTTTTACTTGTTTTCCCTTTTGACAAGCATCACATATCTTGTCTTTTATGAATTTAGTATTTGGTAATCCTTTTATAAGATTTTTCTTTAATAATTTGGATAGTAGGTCCATGCTTGCATGTCCTAGTTTCCTATGCCATAACCAACTTACTTCATTCATTGTTGTCAAACAAGTTATGTTTTGATTAGCTAATTTTTCAAGATTTATGCAATAGACATTATTTATTCTATGAGCTATAAACAGAGTTTCTTTATTTTTAGGATTTTGGAGAACATATTTTTATTTCATAAAAATTATTTCGAACCGTTTGTCACTTAGTTGACTAATACTTAAAAGCTTATGTTTTAATCCTTCCACCAATAGCACATTATCTATAGTGACTGAAGGTTCTTTACCAATTTTTCCGATGCCAATGATTTTACCTTTGGCATTGTCGCCGAAGGTGACGTATCCCTCATCCTTTTGTTTTAATGTAGTGAACTTGGTCTTGTTACCGGTCATGTGCCTTGAGCACCCACTGTCCAAGTACCATTTGTCTGTTGACGTGGTTGTCCTAAGGCAAACCTACAATGAGGGATACTATGTGTTAGTTTTTGGAACCCAAATTCTTTTAACTTTCTTTGTTTTGTTGTTAATTCTACTATTGGCTTTCCATTCTTCTTGAACTTTAACATATTTCCTTTTTAATGGGCAATTAAACATCACATGACCTTTAGTTTTGCACATATAGCAAGTGGTGTGTTCATATTTGTTGTTTGATGAAGTGCTAGCATAGTATTTAGCTTCTTTAACAAAGTATCACATGTATAAATTTTTATTCCTTTTATTTGCTTTACCGTTGTAGCATATTCCTTCTTTGTTCCCATGAAGTCTTTGCTGTCTAATCATCTTTTCAAAATTTTCTTTACCTTTGGTAAAGTTATAGATAATCTTTTCTTTATTTTCAACTGCCTTTTTGAGTTCATTTATTTCTAGATCTTTTTTATTCAAATTATCTTTATGAGTTTTACCTAACTCTTGTGTTGCTATATTTATTTCTTCTTCCAACTTCTTAATATGAGAATTTTTTTCTTCTTCAATAGCTTTGAATGATTCAAGTTGTTTCACAAGTTCTTTATTTTGATCTTTCAAAGTTATGTTTCTCTTAGAAATTTTTATGAATCTTTTATGTAGTGAGAATAACTCAACTTGTAATTCCTTATAAGATGGCAAACTATCACATGACTCATCACAAGACTCATTTTGAGATTTGGTTGTAAGAATTTACCTCTTCGTCATTTGCCACGAAGCATATATTTGCCATCTCTTGTTCACTTGTTTCGATTTCTGTTTCGCTGGAGCTTGAGCCATCCCAAGTAGCCTTCATAGCTTTCTTTCTTTTCTTCTTGTCTTTCTTGAGCAATGGACAATCCGATTTGATATGCCCTAGTTTTTTGCAATGATAACAAATTGGTGGTTCATTCTTACCTTTATTTTCTTTTCTACTTGTCTCTCCTTTTTCAGGTTTCTTTTTATTAAACTTTTTAGGAAACCTTTTATTTCTTCTGTAGAATTTTCCTGGTCTTTTAGTAATGAATGTTAATTCATCTTGATCTAAGTCACTTATTTCACTTTCTTCTTCACTAGTGCTGTGGCTAGATGCTTTTAGCGCTATAGGTTTTTCCTAAGGCGCTTAAGGAGTTTATTATGTGGGTAATATATGTTTGATATTGTCTCAACAGAATTCATTTTGAATGCTTCATATTCACTGATTAACATGTCTATCATATTGTCTCTAACATCAACTGTTCCTTCATAAGTTACTTCTAATTTGTCCCAAATCTCCTTAACTATTTTGCAGACCATGACTCTGTTAAATTCATTAGCATCTAATGCACAATATAACGCATTTATAGCGCTTGCATTTATTTGAAGCATTTTATAATCTAAGTCGGTCATATCTGTTGGTTATATCTTTCTTTTATTTTGGAATCTGTTTTCCATCAACTATCTTAGTGGAAATAAGGTTTCCATGCATAACAACTTCCCATGCTTTCCAATCCATGTGTTCGAGATATATTTTCATTTTCTTTTTCCAAAAGGTATAATTATGTCCACAAAAAATTGGTGGACGAGTTGAGGATTGACCTTCACCAAAAGGTGCTACTCCAATATTTGCCATCTGATCTTTTATAGTTTCTTGTTAGGAATTTCTATAACTAGGCTCTGATACCAATTGAAATTAGGAATAGCTTCCCAAGAGGGGGGGGTGAATTGGATTCTTTTGAATTTTAATATTTTTTTAAGCTTTACTTAAGACACCAAGAAAAACACAATAAGTAACTAACAATCACACTTAAAAATGCTGAAATTTAAATTCACAAGCCAATCAATTAAACTTTAAACAATTCAACCACTTAAGCAAGAATCTTAGTACTTTTGTCAATTTCCCTGGAGATGTTCACAACCTTCTTTAGATAACCTCTTCGTATGCACTTCTCTTGATCAATATTTCCACAGATTAACCAACATACTCCCTTTTGGGTTTCAGCAAACGGTTAATCAAAACGTACTTTCTAAATATCAAGAGTCTTTGTTTATTTCTCACTTTAGAACCTGCAACTGCACTTTAAATCACACAACAACAGCTTGTATAGAAAATAGAATGTAAAGAAGAGAGAAAGACACAAGATTTTTACGAGGTTCGGCTTCAACACAGCCTACGTGCTTGCCCTTGGCAAAATACCGAAGGGTTCCAATATAGCAGTTCCGTTACCGGGTGGAACAACGCCTATTTACAATCACTCCTTTGCTAAAGCTAGAGTCCGCCTTCTCCAAACAATATACCCTTGTTTGGTCAACGATCCAACAACCTGGAATTGTCCAAAATCTACAAGAGAAATAACAAGAAGCTACTGTACAAGAGATGCTCACACAAAGAGCAGGTTAGTACAAATTGAAATTATGTACTTCAAAAGATAAATATCAAGAAAGAAATACACTTTTGAAGCTTAACAAGGATTTCACTAAATTCCTTTTCTCCAAATGAGAAATTAGTAATCTATCTTCAGGAATTGATGAACAAAAATATCAGAATCACAACACTTTCAGCTTACAAGAGATTGATCAAGGTGAGACTTTGAGAGCAAGAGCGCTTATGAGAGATTTTCAATGCTTGGTATGTTTTGATTTACAAATACCATGTATTTATAGGCTTTTAAACAAGTTTCCTTGTTGCAAGAATTTCCTTAGAGAGTTTCCCAAGTTGTTAGAAAATTTGGAGCTCAAACGGCTATATTTTAAAAAATCAGATTTTAAAAAATTTACTGTTGAATAGTGTTCAGATGACTGAAGAGTCAAGTTCAGTCATCTAAAATTTCTAAAATCCTTTAAAAAATGAACTGAACACAGGGTTAGATGATTGAAGAATGGGTTCAAATATCTGCAGTGTCGAGTTCAGATGTCTGAAGTATCAAGTTCAGATGTCTGAACAGCTACTATCTGTTTCGGTTTTGTCCCAAAAAATCTTCAGACATCTGAAGTTACCACTTAAGTCATCTGAACTTAAAAGTTCAGTCATCTGAGCAGACAAAAAGCTGTTTTTAAAAAATATTTTCCATTAAAAATGATTTACTCTCTTATTTTGATTTTCACAAAACTTGTTTCAATTATCCTAAATAGGTCTTTAGGTCCTCATAATATCTTGTAAAAGCTTCAAAACATATTTCAAACGATATTTAGCTTTGAAATACTTACAATATGTTTCCTAAGACTTTATATGTCATGCTTGAGATCATTCTCATTCTTTGCTTTTAAAGTTTTTTGAATATTTGCTTGAGCTAGCTTTATCTGCAAATGCCTTAGTTTCTCTTTGGATCATTCGTTAGTTTATCTTCCTTGATGACCCACACTTGATCCATACTTGATCTTCACTTGATCCATATTTCCTAAAACACAAAAATTCAACCTTTCTAAGTTAAATTGTCCTTTGTTTGTTATCACCAAAACCGATTGAAAGACCTTGTTAGGCCAACGATCTCCCCCTTTTTGATGATGACAAACAAGGAGTAAAGATAAAAATTTTATGTGAAATGAAGTACTCCCCCTTACTATGAGCATTAATAAGCAAGCCATGTAAATAGCCATGTAGATGAAGTACTCCCCCTTACTTTAAGCATTAATAAGCAAGCCATGTAAATAGCCATGTTAAGTTTAAGTTCACATGTGTCCATTCATCATTATATATTTTATCTGTACTGAGCTTTCTCTCCCCCTTTGTCATTAGTCAAAAAGAGTAACAAGATTATGAAAATCCATCAAGATTCTTATAACAAGATGTAGTCAGTACAAGGGATCATCTAGAGATGTTTCAAAAATTCAAGTTCCCTTACAAATAGCAGAAATGTGACACAAAAAGCTGCATAGCATCATGATTATAGACATCTGAGGTACATAAGTCCTAATTTTTTATTACAGACAAAAAGTGTCATAGTGACCTAGGCTAGGTAGTTTCTAACTATCCTAATCTTCTTCTTCAGAGCCATCCCCTTGCTCTTCTTCTTCTTCTTCTTCTTGGGTTCCTTCTTCTTCAGTATTGACTTCATCACCTTCTTCTTCAGAATCTCCTTCTTTTTCTGCAAAGTCATCATCATCATCATCTCCACTTTGAGGAGCGAAGCTAATATCCATGGGATCACTTCCATTAGAAGATTTGGCTTGATATTGTTCTATATGAGTGACTCGCTTATCAAGTGATTTGACTTTTTCTTTAATGTTCTGAAGTCCAGTGCGTACTTCAAATGAAAAGTTGGAGAAATCCTTTTGGAAGGATAAAAACCATGAAGGTGTGTCATAAGATGAACCAAGGTCCTGTGTAGAAGAAGATTGTGCTGCTTTTGATATTGGTGGTGAGGCTAAGGCTGAGGCTAATCTTGAGGCTGCTGCTAAGGCTGGTGTTGCATGTTGAGTCCTTCCTGACTTCAAGTACCATCCTGAACTCCCCTTGTTATACCCCATTTGCTTTAGGGAAGTCTCATTGAAAAGATCATATCGGGTTCTTTTTATAAAGATTTCAGAACTATTAGTAATATGAAGATGATTAAAGAGAAGAGTAAGAATTCCTCCATAAGGAAGAACAACTCGAGAAGATTCCAGTTTGGTCCACATCCATCTAATGATTAAACTAGTCAAGTCTAGTTTCTTTCCTTTAAGAAGACACCAAAGAACAAAACATTCAATATAGGAAAGATGATCAAAGAGCCTTGTTTAGGTAGGATATTGTTTGAAACGAGTTTGTGTAGAATCTGGCCCTTTAAGCTTAATTGTTTGTATAACGGAGGATGCCTAAAATAGATAGGTTCATTTTCCATGATCATTGGAAGAAAAGCTTTAGGAGTGAATCCTTGTTCTAGAATCCAAGATTGAGCAAACATAGGACAGTTAAAATCACCTGGAGTAATTTTGAAAATAGGAGACAATATTTCAAAATTAAACAAAATTTTCTTTCCTTTAACTTCCGAAAAAAAAATCCCATTTTTATTTGTCATATTAGCATAGAAAATTTTGACAAGATAAGAAAAACATCCTTTGGGTTGTTGGGTGATGAAATCAAACCAACCAATGGCATGATATAATGGAAGAATATTTGAAAACTCAGTATTGAAGAATGAAACATCCAGAATTTTACCTAAGATTGGTTCAACTGTACCTAGTGAAGTACGATAACGAATTCGAGGTAATTGGCCACTAGTAGTGACACTACAAGGCATCATCGTGAGGTTGCTGCACACCTTCTTCATATTCTCTTGTGAAGGTGATTGCTTCCTCTTGCTTTTGTTTTTTTTTGTGATGTTGCTCATTTCCTTCCATCAAAAGCACCTATTTTGTGTACCTTTTCAAGGCATCTGCACTATCTCTTCTGCTGGCTGGTCCGCCAAAAATCACAGCAGTCACTCCCACAATCTGCTTTACCTCTAGCTTCTTATACTCCTGAGCTTTTGTTCGGCGGTCTCCTCTTTTCACAAATCTTGATAGATATCCTCTCTTTATCAAGGCCTTGATTTCGTTCTTTAAATGGATGCATTCTTCCATGTCATACCCATAATCTATGTGGAACTGACAGAATTTGGCCATGTTTTGCTTTTGCGATGGTGCGCGCATAGGATCGTGCCACGAAACATACCCTTTTTCTTTGATATGCATTGGGATGTTTCAAGTGAGTGTAGGACTAGAACTTAGCTATATGTCCTAACCCCTTGGAGCTACTCTACGGCTTGCTAATATCTTGCGTCTTTCCTACTGTAGTGGTCTCCTCTATATATCTCGAGCCCTTCCTTTTCAATTCAGTTCAATTTCTCCTCGTGTCTATCACCTCCTCTAGGTTGACATATTTATGAGCTCGTACCATCAATTCTTCCATATCGGCTGGAGGTTTCTTCCCCAGTGAGTACAAGAAGTCCCTTGGTTGGAGAGCCGTTGTTAGGGCCGCCACTACTACCCTGTGATCCAAGTTTCGAATCTCTAGGGTTGCAGTGACGAAATTGTGCATTAATTTCTTCAATGTTTCCCTTTCTCCTTGGACTAGGCTCATCAAATGAGTTGAGGTTTTGGCTATTCTACGGCTGCTGATGAAGTGCCCCATGAACTGCTACTTCATTTCAAGAAAGGAACTGATAGAACCAGACTTAAGGGTCCAATACCACGCCTTGGAAATCCCTTTTAGAGTGGCCACAAATGGCCCACACATGAGAGCATATGGTGCATCTTACAATCACATTAGCACTTCAAAGGTATCCAGGTGGTCCAAGGGATCAAACGAGCCTTCATACCTTTAAAAACTAGGCATTTTGAACTTACCAAGCAGAGGAACACTCATCACTTCTCTGGTAAAGGGCGAGTCTGAAGACTTCAACGAAGACTCTCCGAAGGATAAGTTGGTGTGAGCTTCCTTCATCATCTTCTCTAGTTGATCAGTTCTATTGAATCTTTCTTTCAATTCATTTGATCGTTGCTCGTTGATTCCCACACTATTCAGGTCCTCCACCTCCTTTGCGGGGTCAACCTTTTCATCAATCTCCTGTGGGACTGCAACTTTTCTGTGCGACCCAGGATCTACTTGCTTATGATGAGGAACAAATGTTTTATGACCCTTTTGCTGTAAGATCATATTGAACATGTACTCCATCTTCTTCTGGGAAGCCGTCATGTTTTCTATCATTTTCTGGAAAGCAAGGAACTCACCTCTCATTACACTAGAATGGTCGCATGGTGCAGAGTGTATAGACTAGGTTGACTAATCACCCATGGCGGGTTCTAACTCCGAATTATTGGATGTTGGTCATAACTCAAAGATTGGAAAAAAAAAACCTCTCAAGAATTTTTCCCACAGACAGTGCCAACTATTGCTGAATAAAATTGAACGATCTTTGGAGATGTTCTTTGATCACAGCCACCTAAAAAGAGAGAAAGTATGAATGACTTGGAAGATCTGGGGTATACTTCGGGGGATCACTCTGATGCCTAAGTAAGGGATTATATCGAGAGGTTTATTGCAATAGTAAAGAATAGGTTGGAATGAGATGGCCTTACCTCCTCTCCGAATCCCCTTTTATTGGGCGCATTATTGTGCAGACATGAATCGCAGACATGAATCGCTCTAACCTTTAAGAGCATTGACTTGGATAACTTGGTAACTCCCCCATTAATGAGCGATTAAGTCTTCTGACATATTTATGGAAATCGTTATAATGAGTGGGGTCAAACTATGGTCTTCCTATTAATGAGGATATTTTTGGGGTATATCATATCATATATATATATATATATATATATATATATATATATATATATGCATTATGGTGAATAAGGCAACATTAATTGTATTTTAGGAATTAGAATTTGATTTCAAGTTAAGAGGCAAGAATTCCAAAAAATAGATTAAAGGAAAACTCTCAATTAAGAAAAATAAGCTTGAAATGATGAGGTACATAATACAAGCACATGAACCAACCAATTATTCCCAATATTAATTTTCAAATTCAAAAGTCACCATATATGGATGTGCAATGAAGGAAGAAATGATAGTGTATTTGATATTAAAATAGACCACAAATACAATTTTTTAGAATATGAATCCATATGCTTTGGAACATGATTTCAAATTCCATTTATTAGTTATAAAATATAAATATAGCGAGCTGAATTTTTTCATATGATAATTTTCAACTCTAAATAAGTAACACAATTAACAATTTTGCTTTGAGCAAATAAATCTACAATCAAATCTTAAACAGTTATCAGTAAAACAATTTTACTCAAAAGGAAATATTTCTTCCAATAATATATAAAAAATTGACTCAAAAGTCTCATCCCAACAATTTGAGGCCAGTTGCATGAATCCTTTCCTATAGCTTCACTCTTTAATTAAAAGACCACAATTTAATGACCTAAGATTGGAATTTCAGTATACATTAAAAATTTTTAGCATTCACGCTCATACATCTTTTCATAAAGGAAAATAAAGATCTATTGCTACAATGAAAAAATGCAGCCACTTATAAAACTCGAAATTGAGAAGAATTAGTCAAACTGGAAAAACATAGATCCATCATCCAACTGTAAAATATAATTAAACCAAACAAATTTCTTTATCATGCGTTTCTTCTCAGGATTTTCCGAATAAATTCTTTGTGAGCTACGATACAAAAGTTAAATAAGTATCATGATGATGCTAAATAGAAGTCATAATAGATAAAAGTTTTAGAAATTTTTGTTTATATATAATTTTCTTATTTTCTCCTTAAAGATAGGACGCTTGAGACATGGACGGAATTTCAATTTTTTTATGAATTAAACATAAGGATAATTTTGATTTTTGTCACCTAGGACTGCCAAATTTGAACTTTTGTACTTTTATAAGTAGTTTAATATGGAAATTATCTATTTGTTAATATTAGATTACCAAAAAGTAAAAAATTAATTAATTAATTAACATTTGATCTTTCTTAGTTAATCATATTAAAATAAATTGTTTTTTCAAAAGTATTTAATATAAACAAAATCCAATAAAATGTATATTTTAAAATAAACAGAGTGTAAAAGTTAATTCCATAGATGTGTCTAGTGTCGATGCCATATCAAATGTGAATTAGGTTGTTTATAAGGTTACTTCAAATGCAGTACCTTTTATAGGACAAAACCTTGAGACAAAGATTAAAATAGATAATGCCTAACTAAAGTAAAGTTAATAAAGCAGCTAATACCATTACACCCAGCACCTAGAAAAAAATTGCGACATATATGAAGGTTTAGATCGTAGGCTCTTCGGAGAGGAGGCATGCCTTTTCTTATGTTATCATAATTAGACTAAATTAGGTTATAAAAAAAATTAAAGTCCTGACAAATTCTTCATTGAAAGTCCCCTGGTATAGTATGGGGAAGCATACACTAGAATATTGAAGATTGTCGAAATAGAAAGGCCATTGTTTCATTCAACTAACATTTAAAGTTTTGTAGCTACACTATAGTAATCTGTAATATATATATATGCATTAGGACAAAGGTATTAATGAGTATTAGTTATGATATCCGTTGATGGTACTATACAGAAGCAACCATAGAAATGCAAACTCAGTTGGAAAGTGAAAGGCAACTATTACTGGTAGTTTGGTACTATATATGCAGAGGCCTAAACTTGGAGGGAGATAATTGAACATACTGTTTGTGTGAAAGTGAGTAGTAGGAATATAACTGCAGCAATGGTCGAAGCCACTTTCCATGGAGTACTGAAATAATCGCGTTTCAAGGTCACCTTCCATCTGTGCCATGGGACCTTGCAGAATGCATTCAGCTCTTCTGAAAGACCAAAATAGTAGAAGTTGGTTGTGAACAACGAAACCTCAGTGGGAAGATTATTGAACAAAGTTGCGGTTGCATCATCGTCTCGCAGCCAGTTCTCGATAACTCCATTTTTAATGAGCAAATCCACGTCCTTAGGAGTGGTAATAAGATTACCCATGAAGTAAATATAATCGATTATGTAACTATCCAACTGATAGTGACACAGCTCCAAGGCAATAAGGTTTCTCAGCACGATTTCAGTAGCATCGTGTATTCTAAAGGGTGGAATTTGCAACTGCCCTGAAGCATAGCATACATCGAGTAAGCGATTTCTCGAGCCCTTTTTGAAATTTACTCCTGCCTCGTGGAGCTCTGTTGCATTGCGAACCACTGCATAGTTCGCCATATAGCCTGAACTTGATCTCTGGGATGATGGTAGATGACAAGTTCTCAGCAAATCAACAAAGTGCTTTACTTCAAAAGTTGAGTTCATTGTCCTTGAAACGTTGTTCATTATCATAAAACCCTGAAAGTAATATAATGAAAGATCAAGCAAAGAAGGATTTCCTTGTCCATGAGAGGCCAAGGCAAGATCAAATAGACCCTCGAGAATGAAAAAAGGAAGCTGATTTTCAAGTAAGATCATGTCAGACCGCAGGTCAGCCACTGTCCGACGTCTAAAGTGAACATGATTGTTTCCATCTTCTGATAAAGGGCTGTTATACATCAATATGGTCTCAATAATGAAGCTAGCATCTACTAGCATCATTGTGACAAATTCATCACTGCTGAACCCGATGCTTTCTGCATAGCAGTTGCGGGCTCTTGCTTCCCATGCCGTCATTGCTTTCACAAAATTCTCCAAACTCAAGCTGGTACGATTGAGAAAACTCTGCAGGTACCTCAACTTAACCTCTTCCATGGCTTGCAAGCATTTTTGACCGTGGTGAAGAGGGCCAATGGAGACCAATTGGGGTGTGTAGGCCTTTTCATTTGTATTGCGAAGTTTTTTGGGAACTCTGTAGATGGAACAGTTGGGTGATATGGGAGGCAACCTTTCTAGCATCCCTCTAATGGAAGCTGCCAAAGGTATGTGTGGATCTTCAATGATGATTGAAATATGGTCCATCTTCTTTTGTTCTTCTTTCAAGTGACACACATCAAAAGAACACAATTAGCACATTATTAAAACAAAAGACTATCTTCCATTGTTTACCTCAATCAAGAAGGGGATTCAAAACAGGTTCGTCCTAAACAAACGAAAATAAAATTAAAACAGAAGAAAAAGAAATATGGAAACAAATGCTCTGGGAATGTGAGTACTGAGATAGGGTGGGTAAATAGGGTGACAAAACAACAACCTGGTAAAAGCCTGGGGAATTGAAACACCAGAGCTTAAATAACCATGTATGAGAGATTGTTGGGATTGTGTTGTTCCCCTCTCCTACATATTAAGGACTCAACCGAAGACCTTTGTCGTTTCCTAAGTGCTCAGCCAAGCTAAGTCAACTAAAGTTAAGAACTGAGACGAAAATCTTCACAACTGAGCCCACACCAATGAAAGAGACCACGGAAGTCCTTCCAACCTACCAAAGTTTAATAGGTCAACTATGTTAACAGAAATGAGATAAAATCTTCTTTACTTATGCCAAAATTTTCTTTCCCTTCACATTTGATACTAAAAACTCACCTATTCTTATAAATTGTTACTATCGGATGATGTACACTAGAGTATGATTTATAGCTATGATGGGTTCGGTTTTGCAGTTTTACGGGCTTACCACATCTCTCATTTCTCATAATGATGTAAGGACATATACTTGAGCAGAGCCTTAAACTTTCAAAAACTAAAATCTCTGGGGAAGATGAAATCAGATGAAGAAAATCTAGCTGTTCTTACCGGCTGCAAATTGTTATGATCTATATGAAGGCCATAATAATAATAATAATAATAATTGATTATTATTATTATTATTATTATTAAATTAATTCATTGCAGGAACTGAAATACTCTGCCATTTTACGTCATTGATGCCTTGTGCCTGCAGAACTACGAATTCTCTAAATTCCAATAAATGGAAAGAGGTTCTGGGGATTTTCAAATTTAATGATCTCATTACATGTTTGAAAATTGAAAAGAACTTCTTCCTTCTTCTTTTTTTTTTTTTCTAAAATATAACTAAGGCCTTAGGCAATGAAAGACTAAGATCAAGGACATGCCACTAGAGCAATATTGTATACAAAGCGACTCAGCATCAATAAAGATTACCCATGAATGGAATTGATCTATATAATTTTATATTTTACAATGTAATTTTTCATTCCACTCCATTCACAATCCATTCCATTCCAGAGCACCGAACAAGTCTAATGCAGAAAAATTTCAGAGGCTCAGCCTCAATAAAGCTACCCATGGAATGGAATTGATTTTGATTTTGATTTTTATAATTTTACATTTCGCCATATAATTTTTTATTTCATTCTCTTCACAACTCATTCCATTCTAACGTATCAAACAAGTTTAGACAAGTTTAGTGCAGGAAAAATGTCTGTTTTCAGGAAACATATGTACCTGACTACTTATGGCTGGCAAAATAACAATACAACTATACAGGTTATGACAACTCAATTAGAAGGACACTTTTACTGCATAATCTAGGCACTACCTTGTTGATGGATGCAGCTAAATAAGAGAGATGGAACACCGAAATCAACTTCCATTTAGGAAGAAAGAGTTTACATATCAGACAGTAAAATGAATACACCTCGTCCAAGAGTTGATTTGTTATACTTTAAGGTCTTATTTGGAATTTGAAAAATATTAGGAAAAGAATATTTGTATTGAAAGCTACTTGGAATTGGTGGTGGGATGGATCACATCTAGAATTTGATCTTCCTGATACTTATGGGACTTTTGGGAATTGTTAGAGGAGGAGCTACAAGGCCTTCAAATTTCTATAAAGCACCAATTTAGAGAAGGTAATCAGGTGGCGAATTACTTGACCTGTCAAGGCGAGGGAGGCAACACATGAGATATTTTGTAGGTGATGAGTTGCCGAGTAAAATGAGAGGTCGAATTCAAATGGATAAGATGAGTATTCCAAGTTTTCGTCTTTAATTGTCATCTTTTGGCTCTTCTATCTTTTCCTAGGATTTTTGTTTGCAGGTTTTTGTCTTCAGTTTGCAGGTATCTTGTTTTTTGCTCGTGTTTGTTTGTTTTGAATTCATTTGGGAATGTTTAGTTTGCTTAAGTTGGTTAAATGTTTCAGGTTAAGTTAGGCTTGTTGTGGTTTTGGTGCCTCGGCTGGTCTTGTTAGTTTTTGTAAACCCCTTGTGGCTTATTTGTAACCAGGGTTTTCCTCCCCCATAAGTGAGGGTTTTTAATAAAGTTGGGGTTTTCGTTAATATATATGATGAAATCTGTTTTTTCATGTCTGGTTATTATCAATGAAAGTGATAAAAAAAATAATTTAGAGTAAATCAATTAATAAAAATTTGTGTTGTGAAAATAGGGTCTCTTCCAACAATGCACAGCGGAATAACAATATTGTTGTAAAAGGATCAATCATAAACTTGCACACAATGTAAAAGGTGAATACAGAATATACCCACAACCACAGCAATATAAAGAAAGCAATAATAAAGGCAACGACACCAAAAATTATGTAGTTCGGCAAAACTTACATTCATAGGAGCAATCAGTAAGAGATTTCACTATGAAAATCAAAGATTACACACAACAATGATCTTCTCTCCTTCTCTCACCCTCTCACACTCTCTTACATGTTAAAATATACCCAAAAGAACATATATAACAAGCCCTCGGAGGCTTCCCTCAGAATCCCCAACCGTCACAACGTTTACATTCAAAATTCAAATATTTTCTCGCAACCTAGAAGCACTCTTCAACGAGAATAGGGCATTCATTGACGAGACAAAGGCGACCACTTGTCGACTAGTCTATCCACTCTTCGACGAGTCTTTAAACTCTGATATTTTCTGACTCTCGGTATCTCCTCGTCGATGAGTACAGGGTTCTCGTCGACAAGTCTTTGGTGCTGCCCTGCACCAAGAACATATCTATATATTTTTCTCCCTTTGTTTATAAACCCCTGAAGTATAAAGTCATACCATAAACAACAATCTCCACCTTGGTGATTATAAGCCCCTTAGGAGAACCCGAAAAACATATCTAACTGCTCCACCTTTAACTCAGAACACTCGCTTGGGACCATCTCCCTTCTAGCACTTGAAAACATGCACCAAGTCCAAGCAACGCTGCTTGAACTTGCCGATGGCAATTTCAGCTTCTACTATTAGCCCCAATACAGTTGTAGATGCAACACCCGAAAACTTCACCCTAGACTTCCAACAAGACCTTTCCACAACAAAAAACACAAAAACTACTGCAAGCTTTATATGACCAAAGCCCCCTGCATAGTCTTCAATAAAACTAACAACTGACGGTTCACTCTGTTGCTTGCTAAAACACCCCATTGTACAATCATGGTGGGACCTTTGACATATCTCGGACATCACAACCCGTCCTTGGGTACCGTATGGTAGAAATTCCATATTGATACATCTCCCATCAATCCATGACATCTTATCACCCTTTTCCACACTAGAAGTCTCACCAACTCACACACCCAGTACATATGCAATACATCTACTTTTTCTCCATCATAACACTTATCCTTTTATTTTTCCCTTTGCCATGCATTGCAACTTCCAAAATAGTAGAAACCTTGCTGCTGGTAGTAATGGATACACGAAACACCATAATGTCAAATTTATACCTGAGTGGTGGTCTGATAGTGCATATGGGCCCGCCGTGATTCTGCTGGTCTCCCGAGCTGACACTCCCTACAATATGAACTATGTCATCTTTGCCCTGAGTATGTTGCTTCACCTTTATCACATGCCCATTCAAACCATGATACTGTTGACCCGAGATAGAACTCCCCACATTTCTGCCCTAAGTCCCTAACTCCACCTGAATAACATGATTGTTGCTGCCGCAATTTTCTGGCATTTGTTTCTCGTTCTTTACTTAAATACGTTGTCCCATGACTTTATTACCAAAATTCATGTCCTCAATCACCCCTTTGTTTGCCATAGGATCACCCAGCTTGCACCCACCTTTCTTATACCTTAAAAAAGTGTACCATCCGAACATAACACCAAGCCTAGATCCTCCATCACTAGAATAATGCACCAATGGACATCCACTCACAACCAAATAGTATACCGCAACATCTGCCTACAATTTACCTGCAACTTTCCCATCTAGCGATACCTTTGGCGATCGGTCATACAAGAAACGCGTCATACTAACTTTACCAAGATGTACCCTGCAAGCCCTGCATATAACCTGCCCTGCTCACAAAACTTCTTGAACAAAATCAGTGTACTCAGCCAAAATATTTGACTTGAGAATCTCTCTTTCGGTCTGGTTCTCCACTCAAGCCACTGCATGAAGTACACCAAGACCCTTCGTGACAATCCCACGAAATACACATATCTATCCCCTGATCCTATCATCATTTATTCCCAAATATCTGAATACATGTAGTCACTCATATGCTTTAATTGCATATGCCACAAGATATCTAACTCAGATTCAATAGTTGCAACTCCACCTACAACCGTAATATCTTACAGTGCATAGATATTTTCCGCTACTTTTTCCCCTTTCATCACTATCAAGTTACCTTCACACACTTTCATTTCTCCACATTCAAACTCGTAACAATATCCATTACGGTCTAAAGTTCCTATTGAAATACAATTCTTCCTTAGCCCTGATTCATGCTTTACATCACATATGGTTCTCACAACACCATTATACATTATGATTAGTTTGCATGAAATACCATTTTCCATCAAAATACAACTAGTATAAACTGACCTGTAGATGTCAAACCATTTTCTAGGATAAAAGCATCTAATATCTAAGATCCAAGAATCACTCGTGAGGCACTCCGAACCCAATGAAACACACAACATATCTCTATCACTGCATTCTGAGTCTTCCTCCACTACACTTGCATATTTTGACGAAACCTTAGACATATATCGGCATTCCCGTTTCCGCCAAACTAATGTTGGAGAATTCTCATCCATGACGTGATACAACACGTCCTTAGCCAAACAAAGACAAATGATTGCTCCCAATTCATTCCAAGTTATTGCATCCATGCTATCCGGTTGAATTCTGTATAAACCTTTCACCAAACTTTGTTACACCAAGAGATCCTTCAATTCAGAGGCCATACAACACTCTCCAATACCAATTGTTGTGAAAATAGGGCCTCTTCCAACAATGCACGGCGGAATAACGATATTGTTGTAAAAGGATCAATCATACACTTGCATACAATGTAAATGGTGAATACAGAATATATCCACAACCACAGCAATATAAAGAAAGTAATAATAAAGACAACACCAGGAATTACGTGGTTCGGCAAAGCCTACATCCATGGGAGCAATCGGCAAGAGATTTCACTATGAAGATCAAAGATTACACACTACAATGATCTTCTCTCATTCTCTCACCCTCTCACACTCTCTTACATGTCAAAATATGCCCAGAAGAACATATATAACAAGCCCTCAGAGGCTTCCCTCCGAATCCCCAACCATCACAACATTTACAATCAAAATTCAAATATTTTCTCGCAACCTAGAAGCACTCGTTAACAAAAACAAGGCACTCATCGACGAGACAGAGAAAAGCACTCATCGACTAGTTTATCCACCCATCGACGAGTCTTTAAACTCTGAGATTTTCTGGCTCTCGATACTTACTCGTCGACAAGCACCATGCTCGTCGACGAGTCTTTGTTGCTACCCTGCACCAAGAACACATCCATATGTTTTTCTTCCTTTGTTTGTAAACCCCTAAAATATAAGAGTCACGCCATAAACAACAATTTGACTTTACTCTTAAGTAAACTTTGATTTTTCTTTACTTTTAAGCATATTAGAACAAATGTTAATCCTTAATTATATTTTATGCAGGAAAATACAATTGAAAGTGAATGTCTTATTTGCTTTCCCTTTTTCTTTTCTCAAAGCAAATCCTTGATCCAAATGGAGCCTAAATAAATACCATACAAAACTAAACTAACAGCATAGGATGTGTATTGCTGGACCCCATTTAAATTTCCTGCTAGCAAAAGCAAGATTATTAGTCATAAAATGCGGCACCATTTTAATATGATATATGATCTATCCATTCTAATATTTATTCCAGGAGCAACATAAGGTGATAGCTATAATCCTAATGCATGACATAATTTTTTACCTTCTATAATCAGCATCTACTCTTTACAGAGAAAGATCCACTCAGAGCTTCAAAGGGAGCATAACCAGTAACTTACATAATACTTATTTGGTAATAATCTACAATCCAGGAAGATGATTTTACTGATACACTCATAAATTGAATTATGATTGTGACAACAGCCCCTCATATAAAACTTACTTTAAACAAATAAATACAACAAAAAATAAGTAAAAGAAGGAAAAGAAACCCAAAACACGGTACAATCCTAGAGAGCAAGGATAGAACAAATGGACTGTATGAAAGTGAGTACGAGCAGTACCACTGCAGCAATCACTGAAATGACCATCCAAGGAGTACTAAAATAATCACGTTTCAAGGTTGCCTTCCATTTGTGCCAAGGGATTCTGCAGTATGCTGTGAGGTCCTCACATAGATGAGAGTAATAAAAATTTTTCCTCCACCATATAGTCTCTTTGCAAAGGTTGTTAAAAAGAGCAGCTCCTCGACTGCTGTCACCTAGCCAGTTCTCAATGATGTTGTTTTGAATGAGCAAGTCCACATCCTCAGAAGTGTTGATGAGGCAGTCCATGAAAGCCATATAATCACTTATGTAGCTGCAATGTCTATATAAGCATTGCTCCAAGGCAACGAGATTTCGGAATAGCGATTCGGTCTTATCTTTTAATTTTATAAGTGGGATTTCCAGCACCCCATTCGCAAGGTCAAAATGTATCTCAAGCATGCTACTGGTTTTACCAATCCGAAACTCAACTCCAGCCTCGTGGAGCTCTGTTGCACTTACTGCGAATTCAATTTTCCGAATATTTTTGAACTGCTTCTCTAGGTTTGAGGGCAAGTAGCAATATCGTAAGATGTCAAGGATATGCCTTATTCCATAATCCAATGCGAATTGTGAAACTGCATTGCTCCTCTCTTTGAAGAAACCAAGGGTTATGTCAAGCAAGGAGGGTGCATCTCCTTGGTGAGGAGAAACCAGTTCTGCTAGCTCGAACAGCCGCTGGATAACAAAAAATGGGATCTGATTTTCAAGCAGTGCCATGTCCCGCCGCAAGTCATTCTTTATCCATGGCCTATAGTATATACCATCATAACTAAAATCGATCAACTCAGGGAAATGATCCATCCAGAAAAGTTCAATGCAGAAGGCAGCATCAACTAGCAGCATTTCTACAAATTGGTCACTGTCAAGGTAAATGGTTTCAGCATAAGACTGGCGAGCACGTAGTTCACACCCCTTAATAGCTATCACATAATTGTCCAAGCTTATCCCCTGCTTAGATCGCTGGAGAAACCTTTTGAAGTACCACCACTTATGCCGCTGCATGGTTTCTAAGTTTGGTTTACCAAGGTGAATGGGTCCAATTGAGACAACCCTAGGAGTGTAGGCCTGTTCATTTATGTTGCGAAGTCTCTCAGGCACTTTGAAGATAGAACATGAGGAGTAAAATGGAGGCAAAGTTTCTAGTTTTGATGCAATGCCAGTGACCAAATTTGGTATGCAAGTGTCTGGACTTTCCAGGTGACCCTTTACCATCCTTTTTAAGGTCCTTGTCCTCGAAAGAAATCAGAGAATTAAGGATGATTTCAGGCTTCGTATACGATTACCAGCTCATTCCAATTCAAAGGCAAACAAGCCCACATTATAATTTTCAACTAGTTTTGTGGTTTTCCCTTCGACAATTGCAAAATTTTCTTTTACACCATAGTAGCATGGTATGAAAACCTCACTCCTTTTAGAATCAGAAAGCCAGAAGGGTTACAGATCTCAGGCAGTTCATATGTAGAGAACGATGAACATGTACTCATGATCTGTTTCACGAAGACTGGTATGTAGGTTGAGTTGAGATGCTAGTGCTGGCCAGCCATAACTTTGGGAATTTGGGCATTAACTTGAGACAATTGCTGAGTGCAGCCCATGAAAAAAAAAAAAGGAGTTCAAATTAAAGTTGGATTCAGCATGCTCGATCTAATTATCACAATGTCTGGAAGATTGAAATGAAAGTCGATGAGTAATGTTAAGCAACTTTCTTATATTGCTAGATCTTGTTATCATAATACACGCAAACAATTGAGAATCACTACCAGAGAATAAACAGTGCTCACAAACAAATATACGGAAGCAGTAACAATATTAACAGAGAGAATGCGTAGTAAGTAGTAACCTGAAAGCAGTGCAGTACTTGTGGCCGCCGGCCAAACTCCAGCAGGTCGAAGGTGATAGGTCATGATAAACATTAGACAGGGTAATTAAAAACAGAAGGAAGCTGGATGAGAATGGGGACGGAGACTTTGCACACGTGTGGGAGGTCTCATACTCGGATCTTTTATTGGCAACTCTAGGACATGTTTGCTTCACTGTTTTATAAGGGTGGGGAAAAAGAAAAGAGAACGATTCTTTAAGATTGGAAAAAACAAAAAAGAAAAAAAAAGAAATTTTATAGGGCGGGGAGGGGGGATTTGTTTAGTTGAGATTTCAAAATTTGCCTCTCAAATTTCAAAAATTTTCTAACTCTCCCCATGAAATTTATCAAAAAGGCAAACGTCTTTCCTTTATTCCATTGAAAAAATAAACCTTTGGAGTGGTATAATTATCTCAAATATCAAATATCAAATAAAGTTTACGTACTTTTTAAAAATGTTAAAAATATTTTATAAAAATTTTGAAATCTCAAAAGATATTAGTATATTTTAGCAAATGTCTTTCCTTACTTTCATAAAAAAAAAATAAACCTTTCGAGAGGTATAAGTGTCTCAAATATTAAATATCAATAAAAGTTTATATAATTTTTAAAAATGTTAAAAATATTTTATAAAAATTTTGAAATCTCAAAATATGTTAGTATATTTTACTCTGTTTATAATAATTAGTTGTAGCTAATTAAAAAATATGTATTGTTAGTATAAATTAAATAACAATATTAAACATATTATGAAAATATGATAAGGAATATAGGGGGAATACCTGTTTTTGAAAAGTTTAAAATAAAATTATGTAATCGTTTATTATTATTATTATATAATAAATGAAACAATAAATATATATATATATATATATATATATATATATAAGAAACTAAAATTTGTTGGGAATTTCTCTAAATTTCTATAAATTTAAATTTTTTAATCGAATCTACAAAAAAAAAAAAAAAAATCAACAACAACAAAAAATCTACGGAAAGAGAGAGATACTCATAGAAGCCCACAAGTAAAGAAAAGTACAAGATACTTATAGAAGTCCATTAATAAAGAAAAGTATAATTCTTTATTCTTCTTTTAATTTTACCTAATTTTCCCTTTTGTATAAGATAAATAACCTAATAATATGAGTTTCTTTTTTAAAGTATGGCGTATGTGTAACACCCCAATTCCGAAGGGTTTGAGATATTTACTTTTTACAATTGATTTACAACGGAAGCAAATAAACTCAATTATTATTAAACTAGAGCGCTAATTATTCATATTGCAATCATTTATTTCAAAAGAAGAAAAATTATACAAGCATAAATATCTGACATCATACTAATATTTCTAAACAATCCTTATTTTTCTATCCCCACCCGCATACTTGCTAAGCCTGATTTCCGACATGCTCTTCAGAGTTATTTGAAATAAAAATATGATTGGAGTGAGACGACGCTCAATAAGTAAATAAGATTATTATTAGTGTGTGGTCAAAATGAGTTTTTTAAAAATTTCGTAGAATAATATTTAATACTATAACTTCAAAACTGCTTCTAATATAAACATACATTTAAAAATTACTACATAAAACTTTTACCGTCAATTTCAACAGTAAAATTTTATAATTATATACTACAACTGTTAAATTAAACTTTTAATTTTAAAACTGTAAAAATATTTAATGGTAAACATACATGTACTTTTCCTTATACATTTTCCTTAGATCGTCATTTAAGCACCAGAATTATGTTTTTTATGTAAACTTATATTTTTTCTTCAAATCATCAGTAACTTTGTACACGTAATTAAATATGTGTAAACATATATTGTAAAAACCATCCTTAGGTCTATTTGCCGTAAGTCATGTTTACCCCCATGACTGGATTGTGCGGTCCGAAGACTGGACTTAGCTGGTTGGCCGACCAAACTAAATCAGCGTACGTAAACTTTAAGTGAGATTTTCCTTATTAAGTTCTGGTCCAGAACCAAGTGTGCACTCACGAGAAATTCACTAACATAAATAACCACTCTATAAACAGTGTGGGTGCACTCTGATCCGTTTAAATTTTAAGCTGCGGTACCGAACATCTGTAACTTTGAACTTTCATTGTCATAAAGGGTTTTAAAATCATTTTATTATAATTTATGCAATTTAAAATAATATCGTGAAAATCTCATCTTTACTCATATTTTCATAAAAAATGTAACATAAAAATAAACTCATGCTACACAATTTTTGTGTTAAAAATATATATAATTTTATTTTTGAATAGAAAGAAATGCTAAAAATTTACCCAAGGGGATTAGAACATTTCTTAACCCAAAAATAGATGCAAGTATATTAAAGATAGAACTGGTATAATTAAATATGCATAAAAATAAACTTATAGAAATTTTATGGAACTAATTAACATAATTGAAATTTACTTATAAAATAAACTTGGGTATGAATTTTAAATAAAAAAAAAAAAACTAACATAATCAAAATTTACTTACTTTCTTCTTTTACCTTGTGCTACGAACACTGTAACTATCTCTATGAGATGAGATCGAAAAGAGTGGGTGAGTGAGAACTTACTCAAAAATTCTCTCTCCACCACAAATTCTTTCACTCACTAATATTTTTCTTCCTTGGAAAATTGTTATGAAAAATGAAGGTTGAGAGCTCCCTATTTATAGAAAAATTTTGGGAAAGAAATGGAATTTGTAAAAGTGGAGAGAGGGGTGAAATTATAATTTTTTTAAAATTAAAGAATGGGTAAGGGATGGGCAAGGTATGGGTTGAGTATGGGATGGGGATGGAGGCCATGTGGGAGTGCTTGCCACCATTCCCATTAAATAAATTTTTAATTAATTACTTACTTAATTAATTAATCAATTAGTTAATTAATTAATTTATTATTTTATTATTTTTCTTAATCATTATTATCATTATTATTATCATTGTTATTACTTTTAAACTATTTTTAGTATTTATTTATTTTATTATTATTATTTTTGAATAAGAATTAAATTTGAATTTGAAAACTCATGTGGGCCCCACATGGTATTGTGGGCCCTACACAACTTCGAGACCCAAGTGGATCTTACGTAACTCGAATAATTCTCATACGATTTTATGCGTCCTACATAGTTTCGAGACTCATATAAACCTCTACATGACTTCGGGACTCATGTGGGCCCCATACAGTCTTTGGCCCTGCATAGGATATCTAAATTATTATTATTTTATCATATATTTCTACAAATTATGTCAGTCAAAACATTATTTTATGTACTTATTTACGTATATAAACAGTGTCTACCTTGTTTTATCCTATGAAATTTCATTTTGACCAGGCCGACCTCCAGGGAGCGACTGAGCTGCAATGGTCTCTGAGCACTCGCTTAAACAAGGTCTTTCTTAAGCATCAAACATGGAATTAAGAATCCTAACAGAGAAACACTTTTGTTTTGATATTAACTAAATGACCATTATTAATATATATATATATATATATATATATATATATATATATTTGGGTTATTACATCCTCCCCTTATTATAAAAATTTCGATCTCGAAATTTACAAAAATTTAAATGAGTACCTTGTATAATGTTGTGCTTTTATCCGATCGTGCTATCGTTAAAAAGATGTGGGTATTTCTGACATATTTTTGCTTCTAGCTCCCATGATGCTTCCTCAATGTCATGGTTGTGCCAAAGCACTTTTACTAGTGAAATCTTCTTTGTGCACAACTCCTGATCCTTCTTGTCTAAAATTTGGATTGGTACTTCTTCATATGATAGAGTGTCATTAACTTCTAACAAATCATAACTTATCACATGATAAGGGTCTGGAACATACTTCTTTAACATTGAGACATGGAATACATCATGAATTCTCGATAGGGCAGAAGGTAAGGCAACTCTGTAAGCGACTAGACCAATCTTCCCCAATACCTAGAATGGTCCAATATACTTGGGGCTTAGTTTTCCCTTCTTCCCAAACCTCATGACTCTTTTCATTGGAGCAACTTTTAAAAATATATTATCCCCCACTTCAAACTCCAACTCACGCCAACGGGTATTCGCATAGCTCTTTTACCGACTTTGAGCGGTTTTTATTTTGTCCCAGATGAGCTTAATTTTCTCAGAGGTCCTATGTATAATCTCGGGACCTAAAATTCTTCGTTCGCCAACCTCATCCCAATATAATGGGGATCGAAACTTTCGGCCATATAACGCTTCATATGGTGCCATCTCTATGCTGGACTGATAACTATTGTTATAGGCGAACTCAACTAACGGTAGATACTAAATCCAACTTCCTTTGAAATCCAGTACACAAGCTCTCAACATATCCTCCAATATCTGAATGGTTCTCTCTAACTGTCCATCAGTTTGAGGATGAAATGTTGTGCTGAAAGTAAGTCGTGATCCCAAGGCTCTTTGCAAAATCTTCCAAAATTGTGATGTGAATCGAGGATCTCGATTTGATACGATAGACACGGGCACGCCATGTAGTCTAACTATCTCTTGAACATATAACTCTACAAGCTTGGTTATAGAGTAGTTAACTTTGATTGGAATAAAGTGAGCGGTCTTCGTTAGACGATCAACAACCACCCAGATGGCGTTCTGTCCATGGAGTGCTGGAGGTAGCCCAATTACAAAATCCATGGAGATGTGCTCCCATTTCCACTCAGGAATGTGGAGTGGTTGCAGTGGTCCTGTAGGTTTCTGGTGCTCAGCCTTTACTTGCTAACAAGTAAGACACTGTTCAACAAATTGTGCAATCTCCCTCTTCATGTTATTCTACCAAAAAGACTTTCTCAAGTCCCAATACATCTTCGTGCTTCCCGGGTGCACTGTATAAATAGATCGATGAGCTTCTTTCAAGATTGTTCTTTTGATATCTTTGTCATTGGGCACACACAATCTAGTTTGGAATCTCAAAACTCCATCGTCAGCGATGTTAAAGTCTCCCTTCAGTCCACTCTGTACCTTACCCATAATCTTCACTAGCTCTGCATCTTCCATCTGTGCAGCCTTAATCTTTTCCAGTAAGGTCTGTTGGATTACCAGATTAGCAATGAGAGCTTGATGATTTCCTTCCACTATTTCCACACCAAATCTTTCCAGGTAATTTGATGTTGGGTCACCATTGCCGAGACTGATGCATTTATTGACTTTCGACTTATTGCATCTGCTACCACGTTAGCTTTTCCCGAATGATAGTTGATGGCGCAATCATAATCTTTGATTAATTCTAACCATCTTCTCTGTCTCATGTTTAATTCCTTTTGTGTGAAAAAGTATTTAAGACTTTTATGGTTTGTGAAAATCTCACACCTTTCACCATAGAGAGAGTGTCTCCAGATTTTTAGTGTGAATACCACAGTTGCTAGTTCCAAATCGTGTGTGGGATAATTCTTCTTATACTCCTTGAGTTATCGAGAAGCATATGTAATGACCTTCCCTTATTGCATTAATACACATCTGAGCCCTTTCCGAGATGCGTCACTGTAGATCACAAAACCATCTTCTCCTAATGGAATTGTCAGCACCAGGGCAGTGATAAGTCATTGCTTTAATTCTTGAAAGCTTTGCTCACATTCATTAGTCCATTCATACTTCACATTCTTTCTTGTCAATCTCGTCAGAGGACCAGATATTTTAGAAAACCCTTCCACAAATCGACGATAATATCCTGCCAGACCTAAGAAACTCCTAATCTCATTAATATTCTTCGGTCTCGCCCAATCCACTACTGCCTCTATTTTACTTGGGTCCACAGAAATACCATCCTTAGATATCACGTGCCCTAAGAATGCAACTCTTTCTAGCCAGAACTTACATTTTGTAAGTTTGGCATAGAGTTTCTTTTCTCTTAGTATTTTGAGTACTAGCCTCAAATGGTTTTCATGTTCCTGGGGGATTTTTGAATAAATCAAAATATCATCAATGAAGAACACCACAAATTGATCTAGATATTCATGAAAAACCCTATTCATAAGGTATATAAAGGCAACAGGAGCATTGGTCAGTCCAAATGGCATGACTAAGAATTCATAGTGACCATATCTCGTTCAGAATGCAGTCTTTGGAACATCTTCTGATTTGATTTTCACTTGATGGTACCCTGATCGAAGGTCAATTTTAGAGAAGACTTGTGTTCCTTGGAGTTGATCAAATAAGTCATCTATGCGAGGTATTGGGTACTTGTTCTTAATGGTCACTTTATTTATTTCCCGATAATCAATACACATTCTCATCGATCCATCTTTCTTTTTGACGAACAGTACTGGTGCTCCCCATGGTGACACGCCAGGTCTGATGAATCCTTTGTCTAGAAACTCTTGTAATTGTTCTTCAGTTCTTTCAATTCTACCAGTGCCATTCTGTATGGAACTTTAGATATCGGCGCTGTCCTTGGTAGTAGGTCTATAACAAACTCTATTTCACAGTCAGGAGGTAGCCCAAGTAAATCCTCAGGGAATACATATGAGAATTCCCTTACTATTGGGATATCCTCAAGCTTCAATTCTTCCTTTGGTGCCTCCACCATGCATGCTAGGTACCCTTGACATCCATTCAAGAGTAATCTCTTTGCCTGGATAGCCGACAATATTTGTGGTGAAGGGTATACATGAGTTCCATTGAACTTGTATTCTTGCTCTCCAGGAGGTCTAAACACCACCTCCTTATTATAGCAATTTATACTAGCATAACTAGAAGTTAGCCAGTCCATCCCAAGAATTACCTCAAACCCGTGCATATTAAATACTACCAAGTTAGCTGGTAGTATTCTTTCCTCAATACAAATTGGGTAGCCATTAAGTATTTTTCTACATACTACCGAGGTTCCCGTTGATGTACCCATAGATAACTCAGTCTCTAATGGCTGAGTCTCTACCCCACATATTTTAACATAAGCTGTAGATATAAAGGAGTGTGTGGCTCTAGAATCAAATAATACTACTGCTTTCTTAGAGAATATGGGAATAATACCTATCACCACATCACTAGTATTTTCAGCATTTCCTGGAGTGAGGGCATAGACACGTGCCTGAGTGGTGTTCTGTTGATTGTTGCTTCGAGGTGCCTGGTTGCTTCCTCTTTGTTGATTTGGGTTGTAGTTGTTTTATGGGCATTCTCATTGCATGTGACTCGGTTTACCGCACCGATAACATACCCCTAATCCAGATCGACACTCTCCCCCATGTAATTTGTTGCATTTTGGACAAGGGGTGCCTTGTGCATTGTTTGGGTTTCTCGCTGTTTGCCCTCGCCCCACATTGTTGCTGTTGCTATTGCTGTTGTTGTTGTTGCTCCTTTTCCAAGGTCCTTGATTTCTACTAGGGTGAGACCCTTGTGGCATGGGCCTCTTTCTCTGCTCGGATATCTCCGCACTCCTTTGTAGACTTTCTTATGCCTTCGTTGCTTTGTTCACCAATTGGGAGAAGTCTTCGAGCTCGAATACTGTTACCATCTCATAAATCCTTGAGTTCAATCCTTCTTCAAATTTTTGAGCTTTCTTTGATTCGTCCGGAACCAAAAAAGATGCAAAACGAGATAATTCAATGAACTTTGCTGCATATTGTTGTACATTCATATTTCCTTGTTTCAACTCCAAAAATTCCTTAGCCTTAGCATCTCTGGTGGTTTTGGGGAAAAATCGTTCAAAGAAGACTTCCTTAAAATGCTCCCACATAAGGATTGTTGGATTTAGTCCTTCCTCTAGGAGTAACTTTTTTGAGTTCCACCAGCGTTTGGCCTCACCAGTCATTTTATAGGCAGCATATAACACCTTTTGTTCATCCGTGCAATGAAGGACTCGTAGTATTTCTTCCATTGATTGCATCCAATCTTCTGCAACAATTGGATCAGCTTTTCCCTCAAAAGTTGGAGGGCGCATTCGATTGAACTGTTCAACTGTACAACCATCATGGGTTGGTGGATCATTTTGATCCTTGGAGTTCCGCAGAAATTCCTTCATAACTTGTGCCACATCACACAACACTATAGTAGCATTGATGTCTTCTCCATTGCAAGTACTCGTATTATTCTCGTTTCCTTCAACACTTACGTTGTTGTTCCTTGGGTCCATTCTGAAGGAAAGGACTAGAGTTATTTTAAAATCATAACCTCATCTTTAAAATTTAATCAAATTTATAGACAAAAGAAAAACATCCTAATTTACTCGTTCTTATCCACATCATGGTTATGCCTATGCTCTGGTAAAATTATTTCTTAAAGTCTACAGAACCTATAACCTATTGCTCTGATACCAAATGTAGCACCCCAACCCCGAAGGGTCTGAGATATTTACTTTTTACTATTGATTTACAATGGAAACAAATAAACTCAATTATTATTAAACTAGAGCACTAATTATCCATATTACAATCATTTATTTCAAAAGAAGAAAAATTACACAAGCATAGATATCTAGCATCATATTAATATTTCTAAACAATCCTTATTTTTCTATCCCCACCCGCATACTTGCTAAGCCTGATTTCCGACATGCTCTTCAGAGTTATCTGAAATAAAAATATGATTAGAGTGAGACAACGCTCAGTAAGTAAATAAGATTATTATTAGTGTGTGGCCAAAATGAGTTTTTTAAAAATTTCGTAGAATAATATTTAATACTATAACTTCAAAACTGCTTCTAATATAAACATACATTTAAAAATTACTACATAAAACTTTTACCGTCAATTTCAACTGTAAAATTTTATAATTATATACTACAACTGTTAAATTAAACTTTTAACTTTAAAACTGTAAAAATATTTAATGGTAAACATACATATACTTTTCCTTATACATTTTCCTTAGATCGTCATTTAAACACCAGAATTATGTTTTTCATGTGAACTTATATTTTTTCTTCAAATCATCAGTAACTTTTTACACTTAATTAAATATGTGTAAACATATATTGTAAAAACCATCCTTAGGTCTATTTGCCGTAAGTCATGTTTACCCCCATGACTGGATTGTGCGATCCGAAGACTGGACTTAGCTGGCTGGCCGACCAAACTAAATCAACGTACGTAAACTTTAAGTGAGATTTTCCTTATTAAGTTCTGGTCTGGAACGAGGTATACACTCAGGAAAAATCTATTAACATAAATAACCACTTTGTAAATAGTGTGGGTACACTCGGATCCGTTTAAACTTTAAGTTGTGGTACCAAGCATTTGTAACTTTGAACATTGCCATAAGGGGTTTTTAAAATCATTTTATTATAATTTATGCAATTTAAAATAATATTGTGAAAATCTCATCTTTACTCATATTTTCATAAAAAATGTAACGTAAAAATAAACTCATGCCACACAATTTTTGTGTTAAAAATATATATAATTTTATTTTTGAATAGAAAGAAATGCTGAAAATTTACCCTAGGGGATTAGAACATTTCTTAACCCAAAAATGGATGTAAGTATATTAAAGATAGAACTGGTATAATTAAATACACGTAAAAATAAACTCATGAAAATTTTGTGGAACTAATTAACATAATTGAAATTTATTTATAAAATAAACTTGGGTATGAATTTTAAATAAAAAAAAAACTAACATAATCAAAATTTACTTACCTTCTTCTTTTACTTTGTGCTACGAACACTATAACTATCTCTAAGAGATGAGATCGGAAAGAGTGGGTGAGTGAGAACTTATTAAAAAATTCTCTCTCCACTACAAATTCTTTCACTCACTAATCCTTCTCTTCCTTGGAAAATTATTGTGAAAAATGAAGGTTGAGAGCTCCCTATTTATAAAAAAAATTTGGGGAAGAAATGAAATTTGTAAAAGTGGGGGAGGGGTGAAATTATTATTTTTTTAAAATTAAAGAATGGACAAGGGATAGGTAAGGTATGGGTTGAGTATGAGATGAGGATGGAGGCCATGTGTGAGTGCTTGCCACCATTCCCATTAAATAAATTTTTAATTAATTACTTACCTAATTAATTAATCAATTAGTTAATTAATTATTTTATTATTTTTCTTAATCATTATTATCATTGTTATTACTTTTAAACTATTTTTAATATTTATTTATTTTATTATTTATTTTTGAATAAGAATTAAATTGGAATTTGAAAACTCATGTGGGCCCCACACAACTTTGAGACTCAAATGAATCGTACCTAACTTGAATAATCCTCATACGATTTTATGCGTCCTACATAGTTTCGAGACTCGTGTAAACCTCTACATGGCTTCGGGACTCATGTGGGCTCATACAGTCTTGTGGGCTCCGCATAGGATACCTAAATTATGATTATTTTATCATATATTTCTACAGATTATGTCAGTTAAAACATTATTTTATGTACTTATTTATGTATATAAACAGTGTCTACCATGTTTTATCCTATGAAATTTTCATTTTGATCAGGTCGACCTCTAGGGAGCGACTGAACCGCAATGGTCTCTGAGCACTCGCTTAGACAAAGTCTTTCTTAGGCATCAAACATGGAATCAAGGATTTTAACAGAGAAACTCTTTCGTTTTGATATTAACTAAATGACCATTATTAATATATATATATATATATATATATATATATTTTTTGGGTTATTATAGTATAATTTGAGATAAAAATATTCCTAATGAATTAATAATCTCATTCTTTAAAATAATTTTACAAAATAATTTTCACTTAATTCACCTTTTAAGATTAATATATATACATGTTAATTGTAGACACCTGATTTTGTTGGGGGTTTTATATAAAAAAAATTTAATTTTTAAGATTTAATTTTAGTGCCTCTTGGATCCTTTCCGAAGTGTTATTTCTCATTCAAATTTTAAATTTGTATATGTTTTTGTAAATATTCATTAAAACAATGAAAATGGGAAAATACATGGAAAATAAAAAAATTAAATACATAGAAATAAAAAATTGAATACATGGAAAATAAAAAAATTGAAAAATTAGAATTGATTGATCAATTGAATTTAATCAAACTAATTAGTTTTAAGTTTGATTGATGAAGTAAAATTGATTGAGCAATCATACTTAAGTGGAAGTTCTCATCTTGACCTATAAATAGAGATTTACAAAGAGTTGAGGGGGAGAGGAATTGGAGAATGGCTGGTTATTTGAAAAAATGAGGAGAGAATTAAGGGAAAGAATTGCTCACTAAAAAGGAGAGAAGTAAAAAAACAAAAAAAAAAGGCCAAATAATATAGATTGAAGAATTGGAGAAGGACTAAGGATTGAAGAGCTCGAGTTGGAAAAGCTGGAAAAAGCTTGGCAAGTGTGAACCTAAGAGAGTTCAAGCAAAGAAAGAGTAGGTTTGCAGATTGGAGGATTCAAAAATAAAGGTTGGTTCTATTAATTTTGTATTAATAAATATAATTTTGTTTCAATTTCTGGCATGTTTGAAAATTGCACAATTTCAAATTCAAGATTGTGTAATTTGAATTTAAATTTGAACAAGAGCCTTGAATAGAATTCAATTTCGATCCAATAAAACCCAAGCTTTTCTCCTGAATACCCAAATCCTGAACCACTCAGATCCGACTCGAAGACCTAGATCAACTTGACTCGAGCTCATGACCATTGACTCAAAGACCTTGAATCTCGATTGGATCTGAAACCCAAGTCAACTTTGACCTGGGTACTTTGACCCTGGAACCCAAGTCCACCTTATTCAAACTCAACCCATTCATAACCTATTAGGATCAACCCAATTGGCCAAGTCTAATTGAATTTAAAACCTAGGCCCATTCTAGTTTTGTTTAGACCATACCCAATTGGGTTTTGAATTTATTTAATTTGATCACAACCATTAATCTCATTTACCCAGTCCCAAATAAGCCCGATATCTCAAGGCCCCAAATGGGCTCAACCCAAGGCCAACTAGCCCAATTAGGCTTAACCTAAGCCCAGAGCCCCAAAACCTAGTTAATTAATCTACTAGAGCCCAAAATTGAGCAAATCAGATGACTTAAATTCAACCATAGTTAGATTGATTTAACCTCAGTCATCCAACCTAGGTTAGTAAGCCTTTAACCTATTGTTCCATTTGGATCAAGAGAAAATCCAAGAAAATCTTAGGAAATTAGAAAGAAAACAAAAAAAGAAAAAAGAAATACAAAAAAAAAAGAAAAAAAGGAACTAATCTACAGAAAATTGATTGGAAAGATTTTGGTAGAGAGTTTAACACTCCGTCTTTATAGATTAGTACTTCAACATACAAAATAAAAAGGCAGAATCAGAAAGAAAAACAAAATGCAAAGAGAAAGAAATAAAAAAAGAAAGTGAAGAGCAGAGAAAGAGAGCAAAAAGAAATCTAAGAGAGTTGAAAGAGGGAGAGGGAGAGAGAGAGAGAGAGAGAGAGAGAGAGAGAGAGAGAGAGAGAGAGAGAGAGAGAGAGGAGACAGAGCAGGGAAAGAGGGAGACTTGAGAAAAAATAAAGGAAAAAAGGAAAAATATATATATAACTTTTAAAAGAAAAATAATGGGAAATGTGTTGCCTTACAGACGGTGACACGTGGTGCAACTAGGACCACACATTTAAGGAGCAATGTGACACAGTCCTGGCCATCTAGTATGTGTTTTCCTCAGACGGTTGGGTCGCTGCGACGTCAGTCCATGTTATATCCCCAGTGCCCTTTGCGTTCTACCACATGGCAGGTGACGTTGCAGTGATGTCACCATGTCAAAATAAATTAAAAAAAATGAAAAAATAAAAAATCTCCTACACCACGTGTTGCCACTGTCATTTGACATATGACAGCCTTTCCCTGAACCAAATCAATCCAGTTTGACCCAGGTCAACACAGGTGGACCCACTGACTGATTCAAATTGGTTAAACTCATTCATTTTGTTTTTGAATTTTAAAATTAATATTTATATAATTTTTAATTTTTAAAAATTGAAAAAAATAGTAATTTTTTTTAAAAGGAAAAATTTTAAATATTAGAAAAATAAAGAAAAATTATTTGAGTAATTTTTTACTAGGATAAAAATTTGGAAAAAATAAAATACCCAAAATAAGTAGAATGGAGAAAAAATCCTTAAAAATTGCAAAAAAATATAAAAAAAATTTCAATAAATTTTTGGAAACTTGAGAATGTTTTAGGAACACTTTTTTCTTGAGTTTGATGATTTTTATTTATCATTTCATGTGGTAAATATCTGTATATATTTTATTTGATGTGTGTGTGTGTCCCAATGATAAAATAAAGGGTAAAGAAGTGTTTCAAACCTCACTTATGTCAGTTCTGAGGGGGGTTTTCTAATAAGATTCCTTTCTTTGGAGATCTCATTAGATACTCTTAAATCACTTTTTTTTTTTTTTTTACATTTTCTTTTAAAATTGTAATATTTGTTTGTTTATTAAGGAGTTAATTAAGAACCATTTGATTCAATTTAGGGATAATTCATAATTAACTAGGTAGTTTGCATAGAACAGGTGTGTAAAGGGTACTAATATCTTCTTCTCACATAGTTGTACTTCCAATCGCAGCTTTAGTTAAAGAAGATTGAGACTATTGGGTCATTGACCTTAGAATTAATCTAGAGACAAATCAATGGGTAGTAATTAGGTGAACCAAATGCGCATAGGAAAATAATATGTTAGTGGTGACTCCATTGAACTTTCGATTTATTACTATCCCTTGCCATTCTGGACCCTTCTTTAGGATGTTGCGATAGCTTGGCGACTCTGCTAGGGAGCACTAGGGTCGAGCCATTAATTAATTGTGAATTTTCCCAAATATGAATTTAATGGTTCTTTTAATTTTTCCACAATATTTTACTTGTAAATAATTGTTGTGTGTGTGTGAATATCTTGCTTGTGAATATCAGTTTGTATAAATGTTGTGAATGAATGGATAAGTATATATAGGGTGTGATGATATAATGTGTTGTGGGTTTAGGCTTTCAACCTTATGTAAGCACACACGCTTTCACAAGCCTTATACACGGGTTTTATCCTTTTAGGAATAGATAAGGAGTATAGTAGCGTCAGCTTCTGTGAGGCATAAATATTTAGGAGCATGTGAATCGCTCTATTTGGTTTGTACTTTGTCCAAACCTAATGGGTAAGGATAGGAAACATGTTCAGGACCTATTGTTTATGGGAATAGATCTTGAACCACACATACTTGACTGTAGTTTCCTATCCTAGGATAGAGTCTTTTAACACCTGTACTCAATGAATTTACTTGGGTTGGGACAAGTGTCATGCCTCAAACCCGCAGATGGGTCCCAGGTGTGAATACAGTAACCTAACCTATCTTTGTATCAATTCAAACATACATGATACAATACAATAAGAGGGTATGACCCCGCGAGGTACATGTATGGCTTGTACACATACACATATACATCCATACTCATCAGTTACGCAGCGAAAAATGCTTCATCATTCTATATAACATACCATACCAGAGTCTATACAAAGTTAGGATACATGAACCCATACAATACTAAGGTATACAATCCCATAAATACCGTACATATTCCGGGTGTCTTCAAAAACTATCACAAAAATTCGGTTACAAAATTTCGTACCTAATCAGGTACGAACAGTAGCTAATGACACCCCCGCTTTCGATTGCTAGGATGCTAAATACGGCTACTTGATGGACCTAAAAACATTGTACATACATTCGGGGAGAGACATCTCTTAGTATGGAAGAAAGTAGGTTAGCATACCAGTGTTATTTTACGCAAAACATAACACTATACAATACGATACAGTTCAAAAACATTTCCATACAGTTCCATATAGTTCTAGTATTTTCAAAAATTCATTCCAGTACATACGATACCCAAAACATACAGTTAGTGTCATCACACTAATATGCAACTACGCTATGATATCCGAAACTTCACAGCGATTACATTGCCAATATGATGTAGCTCACACTAGTACGCAACTACTCCATGAATTCGAAGCTTCACAACGATTACATTGCCAACACGCAACTACTCCATGAAACCCAAAACTTCATAGTGATTACATTGCCAATATAGTATAGCTCACACCCCTCCGTGACCAGCCGAGATACGTAGTGATATTTCACACCCTCAGATATAGACCCGAACACTCTCGCCTATGATTTTCACACCGGTACATGGCGCAACGTATGGTAATTAGCCACCACTTAGATGTTTCGTCGTATGGTAATTAGTCTCCATTAGCCGATTTCACAAAACCTGGAATCATTTTGGAGCTCACACTCATATACATCAACGTACGGTAATTGGCCACCATATAGCTGTTTTACAAAATGCCTGGAACAATTACATACAACCATATATACCACACTTATTTGGTTTACGACAAATCATATTGTCTCCAATTCAAGTATACAGTTTTATACAAATATGGATAACAGTTATCTCAAGAATACAGTTTAAACAAAAAAGACAGTTTTCCGAACAAAGTAGAGATGATATCTGAAATCCCCAAATTTTCTCGAAAACTGTAACCTGAAAATCCTGTATTTTACCTAATAGATTTCCCCAAATAAGTTACCAAAAAATACATACGATTGTAGCCTACAAGCTTACCAATCCCAATTTAAAAAATAAACTGATATAAACTGAATCCCCTTACCTTAACCCGAATTCCAACTATGAACTCTACGGTTCCCAAAACTACGAACCGAGACCCCAAAACCTACAAACCACAGTACAATACATGCTTACAATTCGTACTACTACACATATTTTGAATCAAAAACGAAAACTGAGCCTTACCTCAATTTTAGCCTAAAACCCAAAATCGCTCAAAACGAGATTTCGATCCGCTAGAAACGTAGAGAATTCTTCCCTGATTCTTGCAGTAATGTTCGATTTACGAATCAGGCGATGAACGACGAAGAAATCAAGAGAGAGAGAGAGCTTCAAGTTCTAGAGAGAAGGGGAGAGAAAATCAAGCTAACTTAGCTTGGAAGCAACCCTTTTGGATATTTATAACCCTTTGACTCGAGTGAATTCATCGACGAATTGGCATCCTCATCGACAAGTCCGCCATTGCCTTCGTCAACAAGACGGTGGCCTCGTCAACGAGCTGAGGTTCCAAATTTTCCCCAAAATCCCTCAAGATCTCCTCGTTGAAAAGACACTGAATTTCGTTGTCGAGAATAGAAGGGACTTTGTCGACGAACTCTAGCTTCATCGACAAAGCTTGCCCAAATTACCACTTCACCCTTCTTTCAAATATCAAATTCACATACCACGGTTCGGGTTCTTACAACCTCCCCTCCTTACAAAAATTTCGTCCTTGAAATTTGCAATCTCTCATTACGAACACATTCAAACTACTACATACATACACACTCTGAGGTGAAACGACGACCATTTATACGTAGCCCCTCTACGATACATACATACTCTAAAGAAAACGGAGGCCATTTATACGCAGCCCCATTATGATACATACATACTCTAAAGAAAATGGCGGCCATTTATACGCAGCCCCGTCATGATACATATAAACATACTCTAGAGAAAACGGAGGCCATTTATATGCAACATCGTTATGATACATACATACATACTCTAGAGAAAACGGCGGCCATTTATATGCAGCCCCGATACAATACATACATACATACATTCCCTCACTTATGGCGGAGGAATACTATGGTTACATACATACGTGGCCTCGGGAGCTTACAATACAACAAGACTCTCCTAGAGACTAACCACCCAATATTAATACGATAACAGAGTATTACATAGATACATACATACTCATACCACCTTGCTATCCAACTACTACTCAGAACAACTGCGGATACTTTCGGCATATTTTCGTTTCCAGTTCCCAAAAAGCTTCCTCAACCTCATGGTTTCTCCACAATACCTTCACTAACGGTATATCTTTGGTACGAAGCTTTTGAACTTTACGGTCCAGAACCTGAACAGGTATTTCCTCACATGCTAAAGTATCCTTAATTTCAAACTCATCATAACTGATAACATGTGATGGATCCAACACGTACCTTCTCAACATGGATACATGAAACACATTGTGGACCTTCGAGAGTGTTGGGGGTAGTGCAACTTTGTAGGCTACTGAACCCACTCACTCAATAATCTCGAATGGTTCGATCTACCTCGAGCTCAACTTGCCCTTCCTCCCGAATCTCATCACTCCCTTCATCAGACGATTCTAAGGAATACCTTACCCCCCACCTCGAACTCCAACTCATGGCAAAGAACATCTGCGTAACTCTTCTGCCGACTCTGAGCCGATCTTGTCCTCTCCCGGATCAAACCCACCTTCTCAAATGCCTGTTACACGAGTTCAGGTCCAAAAACTTGACATTCACTGACCTCATCCCAATACAAAGGAGATCGACACCTCCGACCATACAAAGCTTCGAACGGTGCCATCATGATGCTAGCCTAGAAGCTATTGTTATAGACAAATTTCACTAGTGGCAGAAACTAAATCCAACTACCACCGAAGTCTAATACACAAGCCCATAACATATCCTCCAAGATCTGTATTGTCCTCTCCGATTGTCCATCAGTCTAGGGGTGGAACGATGTACTGAAAGTACGCTTCGTCCCCAGTACTTCCTACAAGCTCTTCCAAAATCAAGAAGTAAGCCTTGGATCTCGATCTGAAACAATGGACACTGGTACTCCGTGCATTCTCACTATCTCATGCACATACAGGTCCACTAGCCTACTCAAAGGGTAGCTAACCTTTGTCGATACAAAGTGAGTAGATTTCGTCAATCTGTCCATGATTACCCAAATAGCATTCTTCCTGTGAAGCGCTGGCTGCAATCCAATAACAAAGTCCATGGAAATGTGCTCCTATTTCCACACCGGAATAGGCAAAGGCTGCAACTGCCTCGCCGGCCTTTGATGCTCGGCTTTCACCTTTTAACACCTTAGATATTGCTTCACGAATCGGGCAATATCCCTCTTTATGCTGCTCCACCAAAAGGACTCCCGCAAATCCCAATACATCTTCGTACTACCCGGATGTACTGTATACAAAGAATGATGTGCTTCCTCCAGAATCGTTCTTCTGATCTCGTCGTCATTTGGAACACACAGCCTGGTCCCAAACCTCAACATACCTCTGTTAGAGATGTCAAAATCTACAACCAAACCCTGCTGCACTTTCCCCACAATCTCAGCTAACTTCGTATCACTAGCCCGCACGGCTTTAATACGCTCAAACAAGGTTAGCTGGATCACCAAGCTAGCAATGAAAGCCTGATGATCATCAGACACCAACTACATGCCAAGGCTTTCCGAATCCCGTCTGACATGATGCTGAGCTACAACTGCAGATACTGCTGCATGTTTCGACTTCCGACTCAACGCATCCGCTACCACATTAGCCTTCCCCAAGTGATAACTGATCATGTAATCATACTCCTTGATCAACTCTAGCCACCGCCTTTGCCTCATATTTAGCTCCTTCTGTGTGAAAAAGTACCTGAGACTTTTGTGGTCAGTGAAAATCTCACACTGAACACTGTACAGGTAGTGTCGCTGGATCTTTAGGACATAAACTACAGCAGCCAATTCTAGATCATGCGTAGGGTAATTCTTCTCATACTCCTTAAGTTGCTGAGAAGCATAAGCTACTACCTTACCCTGTTGCATAAGCACACATCCCAAACCCTTCAGGGACGCGTCGCTATAGATCACAAAACCCCCATCCCCCGAAGGAATGATCAATAGTGGAGCAGTAACCAGCCGATGCTTCAACTCAAGAAAGCACTGCTCTCAATCACTAGTCCAGTCAAACTTCACCCCCTTCTTTGTTAATCGTGTCAGAGGTCTAGACAATTTAGAGAAACCCTCTATGAATCGACGATAGTAACCCACCAGTCCTAGAAAACTCCCAACCTCCTACACACTCTTCGGTCTCGCCCAGTTGACTACAGCTTCAAACCTTGCTAGGATCAACTGAGATACCGCCCTTAGACAACACATGGCCTAAGAATGCGACCTGATTCAACCAGAACTCGCACTTCTTCAGTTTAGCATACAACTTCCTCTCTCACAAAATTTGTAATACCAACCTCAGATGGTTTCTTGTTCATCTGGACTTCTCGAATATACCAGAATGTCATCGATGAACACCACTACGAACTGATCCAGATATTCATGAAACACCTTGTTCATTAGATCCATGAACATTGTCGGCGCATTGGTAAACCCAAACGGCATTACTAAGAACTCATAGTGGTCGTATCTGGTTCGAAAAACAGTCTTCGCTACATCCTTTGATCTAACCCTCACCTGATAATACCCTGACCGTAGGCCAATCTTCGAAAAGACCTGCGTTCCCTGCAGCTGGTAAAAAAGATCATCTATACGAGGCAAAGGATAACTATTCTTCACCCTACTTTGTTGATCTCACGGTAATCAATGCACATGCGCATCGACCCGTCCTTCTTCTTTAAAAAAAAACTTGAGCTCCCTAGGGCGAAACACTCAGTCGAATAAAATCCTGGTCTAGTAATTCCTACAACTACTCCTTCAACTCTTGAAGTTTTGCTAGAGCCATCCGGTACGGAGCTTTAGAGATCGGTGCCTTGCCAGGTAGCAACTCTATCGCAAACTCCACCTCTTGATCCGAAGGTAAACCAGGTAAATCATCAAGAAACACATCTAGAAACTCATTGACTACCCGAATATCCTCGAGTTTCAACTCATCCCGCGGCGTTTCCTTCACACAAGCTAGGTACCCCTAACACCCATCCAATAGTAGTCTCCTCACCTGTAACGTAGATAGAACCTGTGGGGTCGAATGCACACACGATCCTACAAACTCATACTTCTGTTCTCCAGAAGGTCTAAACACTGCTACCTTCCTATGACAATCAATCACTGCAAAACTGGAGAATAGCCAATCTATCCCTAGTATGACGTCAAAACCATACATTTTGTATACTACAAGGTTCGCTAGTAGCAATCTCCCCTGGATTCCCACTGGGCAGTTCCCTAACATCTTACTACAGATCGTTACACTCCCAGTTGGCATAGTCACAGACAATATCTCATTCATCGCATAGGTTTCAGCCCCACACGACTTCACAAAACTAGCAGATATGAACGAATGGAATGCCCCCGAATCAAATAAAACAATAGCTCTATTTGAAAGCAATAACATGGTACCTGTCACCACATTCCCAGCGTGCTCCGTGTCTACTGGAATCAGTGAATATACCCTTTCCAGAGCCGTGGTTGCCTGGTAGTTCCCTTGAGACATCTAATTACTCCCAAGGTTCTAACTCTGTGTAGGCGTATCTCTCTTCGGTGCCTGGAAACTCCCTGACATGTGGCCTGACATGCCACAGTTCTGTGTAGGCGTATCTCTCTTTGGTGCCAGGCAACTCCGTGACATGTGGCCCGACTTGCCACAGTTGTAGCAGTTTTCCCAGAACGGCTGACATTTTCCATCATGCCTTTTACTGCACTTGGCCCATGGTGTGGAGGATGGATCCCCCTAATAACTCTGCCGCTTGGTAGATTGCTGATAACTTGAACTATAGTTCTTCTTCTTCTTCTTCCATTATCCTTGCCGAGGATCAGAAGATACCGGCCTCTTCCCCTGGTCCTGCACCACCTCATCTCTCTGAAGGTCGATCTCAACTATGGTGGCTTTATCCACCAAGATAGAGAACTCACGGATCTGTAGCATCCCCACAAGACAGCGGATGTCTTTCCTCAAACCCCTCTCAAACCTCCGAGCCTTCTCATGCTTATTCAGAACCAAGTACAGCGCAAATCGAGACAACTCGATAAACCTGGCAGCATAACTTTGCACCATCAGAGTTCCCTATGTCAGGCCTGAGAACTCATCGGCCTTCGCATCCCGAGTGGAGACTGAAAAGTATCTTTCGAAAAATACCTCTTCAAAGCAGCCCCACGTCATACCAGATGAGCTAGCTCTTTACCTCTCTAGTAGACTCTCCGCCGTCCACAAACGCTCTGCCTCCCCAGTCAAATATAAAGTAGCGTACAAGACCTTCTACTGCTCAGTGCATTGGAGGACTTCCAAAATCCTCTCGGTCTTCTCGACCTAGTCCTCCGCCACTATCGGATCAGGTCATCCCGTAAATGTCGGAGGGTGCATGCGTGTGAACCTCTCGATGGTACACCCCGCATCAGTAGGAGAGCTCTTATGTCTCCTAACACTCCGCCCAATCTCTCGGATCATCTGCCTCGCCAAACCATGAGACACAGAAGGAGACTCATCGCTTGCCGTCTCCTCAGAGTGAATCTCCAAGTTATTATCCTTAGGCTCCATTCTGAAAACAATGGGAATCAGTTAGAATTCCTATATCGTACACAGTTAACACAATCAAACACCTAATCATGTGAACTACCAATCCCACGGGTCTAGTGCTCTCCCGTCACACTGACACAAATTCATCAATGGTTTGCCATGATCTTTCTGAAATCGTTATTCTAGGAAGAACACAAATCACCACCAATGAGTCCCCATCTAGTAACAACACAATCCTTGACCTACACTACCCATTTCCTACATCCTATACTCTGGCATGTACTTAGAGCTAAGCCTACCAACTCTACAAGACCTAACAACATGGTTAGCTCTGATACCAAGTTGTCACGTCCTGAACCCGCAGATGGGTCCCAGGTGTGAATATAGTAACCTAACCTATCTCTGTATCAATTCAAACATACATGATACATTACAATAATAGGGTATGACCCCGTGGAGTACATAGATGCCCTGTACACATACATATATATATATATATATATATATATATATATATATATATATATACATACTCATTAGTTACACAATAGAAAATGCTTCATCTTTCCATATAACATACCATACCAGAGTCTATACAAAGTTAGGATACATGAACCCATACAATACTAAGGTATACAATCCCATAAATACCGTATATACTCCGAGTGTCCACAAAGACCATCACAACAACTTGGTTACAAAATCTCGTACCTAATCAGGTATGAACAGCAGCTAATGACACCCCTGCTTCCGATTGCTAGGATGCTAAATATGGCTACCTGATGGACTTGAAAACATTGTACGTATATTCGGGGTGAGACACCTCTCAATAAGGAAGAAAACAAGTTATATCAGTGTGTGGCATACCAGTGTTATTTTACGCAAAACATAACACTATAACATATGATACAGTTCGAAAACATTTCCATACAGTTCCAGTATTTTCACAAATTCATTCCAATACATACGACACCCAAAACATACGGTTAGTGTCGTCACACTAATACGCAACTATACTATGAAATCCGAAGTTTCACAGCGATTACATTGCCAATACGATGTAGCTCACACTAGTACGCAACTACTCCATGAATTTGAAGCTTCACAACGATTACATTGTCAACATGCAACTACTCCATGAAACTCGAAACTTGACGGTGATTACATTGCCAATAGAGTGTAGCTCACACCCTTTGGTGACCAGCCGGGATACGTAGTGATATTTTACACCCTCGGACATAGACCCGAAAACTCTCGCCCACGATTTTCATGCCAGTAGATGGTGCAGCGTACGGTAATTAGCCGCCACTTAGATGTTTTGTCGTACGATAATTAGCCGCCACTAGCCAATTTCACAAAACCTAGAATCATTTTGGAGCTCACACTCCTATACATATTAGCGTATGGTAATTGGCCACCACATAGCTGTTTTACAAAATGCTTGGAACAATTACATACAACCATACATACCACACTTATTTGGTTTACGAAAAATCATACTGTCTCCAATTCAAGTATACAGTTTTATACAATTATGGATAATAGTTATCTCAAGAATATAGTTTAAAGAAAACAGAAAGTTTTCTGAACAAAGTAGAGATGATACCCAAAATCCCTAAATTTTCTTGAAAATTATAACCTGAAAATCTTGTATTTTACCTGATAGAATTCCCTAAATAAGTTACCAAAACATACATACGATCATAGTCTATAAGCTTATCGATCCCGATTTTGAAAATAAACTGATATAAACTGAAACCCATTACCTTAACCCGAATTCCAACTACAAACTCTACGGTTCCCAAAACTACAAATCGAGACCCCAAAACCTACAAATCACAGTACAATACATGCTTACAATACGTACTACTACACATATTTTGAATCAGAAAAAAAAACTGAGCCTTACCTCGATTTTAGCCCGAAACCCAAAATTGCTCGAAACGAGATTTCGATCCGCTTGAAACATAGAGAATCCTTCTCCGATCCTTGTAGTAATGCCCGATTTACGAATCAGGTGACGAACGTCGAAGAAATCAAGAGAGAGAGAGAGAGAGAGAGAGAGCTTCGAGTTCTAGAGAGAGGGGGAGAGAAAATCAAGCTAACTTAGCTTGGAAGCAACTCTTTTGTATATTTATAGCCCTTTTGACTTGGGTGAATTCGTTAACGAATTGGTGTTCTCATCGATGAGTCTGCCATTGCCTTCATCGACAAGATGGTGGCCTCATCGACGAGCCAAGATTCTAGATTTTCCCCAAAATCCCTCAAGATCTCCTCGTCGATGAGACACTGAATTTCGTCGCTGAGAATAGAAGGGACTTTGTTGATGAACTCTGACTTCATCGATGAAGCTTGCCCAAATTACCACTTTACCCTTCTTTCAAATATCAAATCCACATACCACGGTTCGGGTTCTTACAACAAGAGCTTCATCCTTCTTCATAGACTTAGTCCATTCTTTTGTTGTATATTATTTTTAGTTCCCTTTTGTTTTATATTTAATATTGTTACCGCATTCTAGTGCATTCATTTTAAGCATACAGACAACTTTGCCAAAATTCTGAATTAGCCCTAAACTGTCCCATGTACGACTCTGTAGTGATGTACAAAGAAGAAAAAATAGAAGTATAGTAGTATTCAGAAGTCTAGCAAAGTCATCAAGGAGACAACTTGATAGGACGAATTAATATGATGTCACCAACTCGAATTAAAGTTGACACTCAATCAAATATTTTGAAGGAGTTAAGGGGCAATCTGACCAGGTTATGTATTTCCAACCAACATCTTCTCAGGTAGCTCCCACTCTTCAGACAAGACCTTCATTTTTTAGGATCTTGGTTCAATTTCAGATAGGAAGGGCAGTTCAAGGAATTGTATGCCTATAGGAAAAGGTAAGGCTGCAGGAAAGACTTCGCTTAGCTGAGGAAAAAGCCATCAAAAGCTACATTGAAAGCTCGGAAAATGAAGTGAAAAGAGTATGTGATAATTATTAGTGCCAGCAAAATATTTGTTGTCTTTTAGAGTCCGATCCCTATTTTGATGCTGATAAAGCCCAAGGATCTTTGTTTGAACATGTTTATATTTTGGTACACACATAATACATGGGGAAAATGCAAGTCGGGAGGAACGTAAAGCTTATACATCTAGCACATTCCATGAAGACAAAAGAGCAAAGGAGAAGAAGAAGACTTATTTGATTTAATTTGTAAATGCATTTTAGTTTTTATATATTTGTTCTATAATAAAGCATGCATTTGCATCATATGAATTGTTAAGTTGAGATGACTTTAGACTAACCTTAGTGGACCTATCCTTTCATCAAAAATATTTTTCATAAAAGTTAAAATCATACAAAGATTTTAGAATGGCTTTAGGGTCAAAATCAAGGCAAAAATTGAGGAATTCATTAACCTCGATCGACCGACCAATTCAAGTTATAAATAGCTGAGTCGGCCGACCACACATTAGGCCGACAGTCAAAGTTTGATTAGGCTCAATTGACCAACCAACTTTTGAATGTAGCTTTCACAGTCGACCAACCTAAGAACTAGGCCTTTCTGCCTTCCTCAGCCGACCGACACTTTTAGTTCAAAACATCCTCAGCCAACTGGCCTTCATGGCTCGATCGACCGGTCATTTGGCTAGCTGACCAAACTTATGAAGAAAGGAAAATCGACCTAGGTCAGCCAACTCGTCCTTTGCTCGACCGATCAAACCCTATTAAAAATTCAAATTTTTTGCTCGGCCGATTAAACCTTGTTAAAAATTTAAATTCTTGTTTGAGGTTAGCCGACCAATGCTAACGTCAGTCAACCGAACCTCTCGAGTTCCGATATTTTTTCAGCGCTAATCCATGTTTAATTTTTAATTAAACAAATTCTAAAATACCGAGCGTATCTCTTAACGGTCAAATTTTCTAAAAATCTATAAAATACCCCTATGATAACTTCAATTAGTAACTTTGATTAGGAAATTTTTTCTCTCTAATCTTTTTGGGCTATTTTTAATCAAAGTTCCCCTAAACCATTTTTTATTACAAAAATATTTCTTTGGGGCAAATTTTTTATATTCTCTTCAAATCTCTTTCACTCATTGTTTTTAAAAAATATTTATGGAAAGAGAGCATTTATTTTTGGGCATTTATTTTTATATCCATATGCATTTACTCTCACTTGTTTATCATTTTTTAAAATCATCGTTGAGAGTAAGCCTTGAGTCTTTCCCATATTATTTCCTTGATAAATATTTATTAGGATAACTCTTAGCAGCTTTTGAATCTTTGCACATCCATTGCAAGATTCAAATGCTTATATTGTATTTACTGCAAAAACATTTTTGAACACAAAAGATCAAACATATTAGTTTTTTCAAAACTCATCTTAAGAACAAAACCCTAGGTTCTCCTATTATTATTCCTTGAAAAATAGTTTTTGAGAGAAATTTTTATTGGGGCCAAAACCTTTCAATACTCATCATATACATTATTTTCAAAGGTGAAAGAATCCTTTTAAGAAAAACACCCTTACTCTTTGAGCTTATTTCATATCATTGGAGAGTGCATTTTAGAGCACCAACTTGTACATCTTTGCTTGTATTTAGAAGCATTATTTTGTACAAAAATAGTTTTATGTAACAGTTGGGTTCAACCCGCAAATTGAACTGGAGAGTCTATGTCCCATAAGAGAGACCATTTCGGTTCAGCTAAAAAATTGAACTGAGGAGACTTCGCCTCGTAAAGAGAACCTAGTTTGGTTTAGCCTGGTGAATAGAACTGAGTTGACACCGCCTCATAAGGTGTGTTAGTTGTGACTCAGCCCGTAAATTGAGCTGGGGTGTCTCTGCCTCGTAAGGGAGACTAGATGGACTCAACTTGGTAATTTGAGTTGGGGAGGCTCTGCCCCGTAATGAGTTGTAAACGGTTTCTACTCCACCCGTTAAGTGAGCAGGGTTAGTGGAATCTTTAAGGGGGTATGCCCAAGGTGGGGACATAGGATGGTTTGGCCAAACCTTGATAACAAATATCGTCTCTCTCTCTCTCTCTCTCTCTCTCTCTCTCTCTCTCTCTCTCTCTCTTTATTTAATTTAATTTCCACACTTTAAATTCAGTATGTGTATGCTTGTTTATTTATGGTTATAACTAATTGCATGCACACATTTATTTTAAATGAGATACACGTGTATGTCTACACACATTGCTTATTTAGTTTTACATACACGACCATTATTAAAATGGGATATGATATGTGGTGAATCGTGTAAATGTTTAATTTGGTTAAAAAGTTTTAAAACTCAATTCACCCTGTGACAACCTAGAAAATTTTGTCCAATTTCTCTAATACCATCTGTAATAACCTGAATATTTCATATTATAATAATCACTAATAAAGACAGCGAAAGTCCTCAAATGCTGATTACTAGAGTACTAATTATCCCAATATAACAATATCATTTCCAATATCACAATTAACACCCCTAAATACATCAAAAACATAATTTAATAAAAATTTGTTCTAAATAAAATCTTCTATCCCACCCACGCTTCATTGTGCTACTCTGATCACTATTATACTCCATATGGCATCTGAAAAATATTGGATAATCATGGGGTGAGATACTTCTCAGTAAGACGAAATAAATTATTATCAGTGTGTGGCAACATGATCAGTTTTAGTGTAGTAAAAACACATCCAATAATTAACTTAACTTTAATTGAGAAATCATGTAAAACTGTATTCACGCCTATATATTTAAAAATACTTACTTTCTTCTCAAAACATGCTCTGGATTAATAAATTTCCCTATATACGTAAATTCACATATAGGCATAAAAGAACCTCCTTGAATGTATAATCATATAACATCATGTAATCGCCCCACACGATCAGGTTGTGCGACTCAAAGGTGGGACTTAGCTTTGGCTGGCCTACCACCAAGCTAAGTCAAAATCTCTTGTCTCCAGTACGGTTTGCCTACAGCAACCTGGTCCAGACTTCAGTGGCAGTCCACAATACTTTGTAGGCCAAATCGACTTCCATTACCAACACTCTTTTCTGAGTAATGTGGTTGCATTGACATATCTCTATAGCTACGACACCGTGCTCTTAGCATATATGGTCCTTTAGGGTTCTTAAACCATATAATGCAATTTATGTAATATTATATAATAACAATATAACGACCTCCTCATATCATGCCAGCATTATATTGCAATTTTCATAATATTATATAATAACAATATAACGACCTCCTCATCTCCTGCCAGCGTTATATTGCAATTTTCATAATATTATATAATAACAATATAACGACCTCCTCATATCCTACCAGCGTTATATTGCAATTTTCATAATATTATATAATAACAATATAACGACCTCCTCATATCCTACCAATGTTATATTACAATTTTCGTGATAAAAATAGTAGCATGATCTCATTTTCACAACTTAGTATAAAACCGTCATTTTTCAAAATTCCACAGTATTCTTAATATTTCCATTGATTAGTATAAAACCACATTCTCCGTATACAATCACAACTCAGTGTAAAATCACAACTCTATATATATTCATAACTCTTTTAAAAATCCATACTCAATATAAAATCACATTTATGTATAAAATCAAAATTTCACTGTATAATATCGTAAAAAGGATTCTAACCGATTTAATTCTACAATTATAACAAATTGTTCTCATGCTACACATTTCAAATGCTTATACCATAATATGATAAACTATGCGGGAAAAAAATATATTTTGCAAGAAACAAAGGTCTCATCATTTCCATAATTTTATTTAACTCACAATATACATTTTTAGGAAAAAGGGAAATGATTACTCTACTCACTTTAGTTTTCTCCAAATACATATATAATAACTAAAAAAAAAAAAACATCGTTTCCACATGCCTGAATTATTTAGAAAAATCAATATAATCAAATTCCCGCAATTTGATTTAATTCAAAAATATTCCCAAAAATATGATATAATCAAACCTCGGCAATTTAATTTAACTCAGGAAAATTTTAATTAACATAAAACTAATTAAATTCACATACTTAAATTTAATTAGAAGTATTTTAAAATAACTGACATAATCTATTCCCCTTACCTTAACCTTGGAGTGGTGCCTACAACGTCTGAACGACGAATCCACTCTGGTTAAAATGTTCGGGGGCGAAGTTGGGACCCGGATATGGTGTACGTTTTCGATTTGACCATGTAATTGCTGAAAAGTTGAAGAAAGAGAGAAAAAGAGTTTGAGGAGAGAGAGAGAGAGATAGAGAGAGAGAGAGAGAGAGAGATAGAGAGAGAGAGAGAGAGAGAGAGAGAGAGAGAGAGAGAGAAAAAACGAGAGGGGGGTAATCTATGAACTTTGAACTAGTATATATATGTTAGCTTTGGTGTATTCCCAAGAGGGGGGGGGGGTGAATTGGAATTTAAAACTTTTTCTCCTAGGTTAAACTAGTTTAGCAAAAGTACATTCACAACCTAGGTCTATCTACCAAAATGCGCAAATAAGTATAATATGCAAAATTTTAAATCATACGCATCATTCACACAATAACATACACGTGCGGTAAATATAAAGTGTGGAAATATAAATAGACACACGATATGTTATCGGGGTTCGGCCAACTGTTCCTACATCCCTACCTCTAGGTCGTAAGCCCAAGGATTCAACTAAAGGCTCACTTAAGGGTGGAGCGTCACCGATTACAACAGGTCAATTAGCACAAAACTGACCTCAACCTTTACAACCAGGTCAATTAGCAGGGCTGACCTCAACCTACACGCCTTAACAGGATGGCACCCTAACTTTCCTAACCGGGCCTAAGCCAATCCGGGACTATTCCACAGGGCTAGTCTCCCTCTTAAGGCCCGTGCCTGGAATTTAACAATTTTGCTCAATAAATAAAATGGTACAGTGATTATGCCTTCAAGTAAAGCAGATATGTACCCAAATATGCGCAGTATAATCAATCAGCCACACATCAACAATGTAGGTAAATGTAAACTCAGTGATGTCTATATATATGTGCAAATAACACTCAACAAGATATGATCACAATAATGTTCAAAAGTGTTCAATACAAGCAATATCTTGGAATCTAAGCAAGGCACTTCAATAGCAAATCAATATTCCAAAGATATGAATCAAATAATCAAACTACTTCAAAAGAATTTTTCTTAATGAACTAAGCACAATACTAGTTTGAAAATGTTTTGCTTATTTAAAAGAAATCTTTGCACAACCAAAATCCAAGCTACTGGACACTTGCAATAATGATGCAAATGTCTTAAGCTTACTAGCTTATCCTAACACAAGATTTATAGTATGAAAATTTGTTGGATAAACCTAAGCTAAACTCCCCAAAAACAATATCTCAACCACACAAGCACACTGGGAGTATTAGCAATACTAGCACAACCAATATACTCTCATAATACTAGAATGTATCAAGGGAATAGAAATTTTAGAGTATTTGGGCAAGAATAGGATTTTGAAGTAAAGAGGATTTTGTAAATGATTTTATGCTAATCTTTTTCTAGTTCTCCCAAATGAACCCATATTTATAGACAAGGTTAAAAATATAACCGTTTGGGACCTATTGGGTATTCTTAGAAAAGTTTCAAATAGCTTAAACATAATTAACCCAACTTAATCCAAATTTACCACGGTTAAAATATTTTTAACCCGTCGAGGTTCGGGTGGTTGAACCTTGGTTCTGTTTGCCGAACAGACTCAATCAGAAAAGCCATCCTTGAATGTTTGGGTGCCCGAGTCTGGGCTCGGTTGGTTGAACCAAAGACAGAAACTCTTTGTCTGCGGTTTGGGTGCCCGACTCAGAGTTCGGTTAATCGAATTAGGCAATTCGGTCACCAGAGCCTCTTTTGAATGTAAACGTTTGGTCGCTCGAGTAGTTGAAAAGTGCTTTGAAAAAGCTTTCGGGTGCTCGAGGAAGATATGTACAAAATAGGTTCGGTCGCCCAAAGCTAAGTGAACATGTTGACTTGTTCGGTCGCCCAGGCCGCTTTACACGGCATAGGTGCGGTCGCCCGAACCCTCTCAACCCTTTTCAATTTTCAGTCCAATTTTTGCCAATTATAATTCCCCTGATATGAAGATGATAATGGGGACTATTTTGTGCATTTTGTGTGGGGACCTAGGGTCTTTTCAAGTACGCCAAAAAACCTGGCATCGATTGACCGAAGGTCGACTAAAGGGTGCCCTAAGGTCATTTGGTCTGTATGGTTAGTCTATGGCATTTCTGAGCTTACACACCTACATGCATGACATGCAGAGATTATTACAGACCGATATACCTAGTTACTATTATAGACCCAGTGAAATGAAATATAGATTACAATAATTAAAGAAGTCTTCAGGGTCTTTTGACTTTGAGTCTTCATGAGCCATTAGTTGATCTGCTAATTATATACCTGCATACAAACCCAAAAGTCATCAAATACCAATAGTATTTGTCATTATCAAAACTGGGTGTCCCCCTTTTTGATGATGAAAAATACATTGTGCAAAAATGGGTATAGCCTTAGAAGGCTCCCCTTAACAATATGCATAATGTATATCAGTGCAAATAATTTTTCATTTAAGTTCAATTCGACCCAATTTTTGCCTCTTCATCTCCCCCTTTTGGCAACAGCAAAAAGGGTCATAAAAATAGCAGCTCTAGGCAATGGGTAAACATCATTTTTATACATTATAAATTTTGGCAGAGTGCCATTTGAAAATAGGACTTTCCAAAACAAATCCTATATAAACAATGACCTATTTGAGTTAATAAAACCAAGAAATTTATCTACAACTACTCAAACAGTTGCAGTATGATCAAGATATATTACTTTCAACATCCAAAGAGATAATAATATAACCATATAATGCACAATGAATGATAAAGTATAAGATATAACAATTACGCACCCAAACAATATAACTGGTCATTTAAAGATTTGAATGACATGACAACTAAATTAACCCATAAAGATGCGCAAGCCATGGAAATTGAAACATATCATAAGACCCGTGAAAGATTTGAGTTTTAAAACACACAGCATATGATACCAAATAGTAGGTTTGAGCATAAAAATGATCTAACTAGTTCACATGCATTTCATTTATTATCAATGAACCAGTTATGTGACTTTAAAACCATATATAATAATAAGGCAAGAGAGGAAAAAGGAATTTAGTTTTGAAATTAATTCTTGCCATAAAATATTACCATAAATATATATGTATATACATATAAATATATATCCCCCTTATGATTTCTGCAAAATAGTGCTGGGGGTGATGCTTGCAAAACAAACTTCAAAGATCATGCAAACAAGCGACATTTTTCTGGCTTGTTAATTAAGCACACAAACTGAAATATATCAAAAAAAAAAAAAAAAAAAACTACAACCATGATGATCCTAAAGATTTAACAATCACTTGCAAGATCAGATGGCAAATCGATTGACTGTGGCAAAACAACATATTTCAACTTAAACATTTTCAATATAACTATTTTGTTCAAGCACATGCCACATTTGATTCAACACCATATCTAAGCTAAAACGTTTGTGAGCAAAACAAAATAGGAATTTATGTTTAGATGCTCCCCCTATCAATTTGAGTACATGCTTAGATTCTTTCACTACTTATACTATCGAAAGATTAATTTCATTTTGCTCAGTATAAGCCATTCATTTTGACACTTTAAAATAAACTATACTGAATATTAATCACTCTATTTACCCCTATCAATATAGTTGTCCCTATAGACCATAGATGTATCATAAAAGTGTGTATTAAGGCATGCAATAATGTTCATAACCCAAGAACATTCCATATCAAAGCATAAGCCTTTAAGTACAGGATACAATGTTTAGGGTATTCATAAGAGCCTCAATAATTCAGTAGATGAAGGTGATGCATATGGATCATTTATGTGCTTCCTATAGGGATGGATTTGAGCCTTTCTAAATGGTTGATGATTATGTTAGGATGAAGTTTAATTATCTATTTGGTTTCACTCATCCTTTCAAAAACATTTTAACCTTTTTATTATCATAATCATCTTTAACACAAGGTTTTGGTTTGGGAAAAATCCTGTTGAAATTTTGGCAGCATGCCATCTGTAAATCAGATATTTTCCCATAAAACCTGTACCTAATAGGTTCATTTAAGCAATTTATAATTAAGTTCAGGGCACATGAGAACCTACACTGCTATCAGCATGTAATACACAACGTACTGCATTAGCCATGCAGTTGGTGTTCCATACAAGCATGCAAGTAAATAAGTTTCTGCAACAGCCTTGCAGATGACATTCCATGCAATCCAGTATTATCAAATAGTATATTCAATAACAGTTCACAATACTAGATGATCACAAATCACTATCCATCAAGATATAATATGAACAATAAATAATAGTGGATAGTTATGAGTTATGAGCTGTCATGCTTTTCATAAAGGCATATGGAAATATAATAATGAGATCATTCAAAAGAGTCATGAAATTTTGAAAAGAGATGTTCCTCCTGAATTATGTACTACTCTCATTTAATGCCTTTTTCATTTTCTAATTTCTTTAGCCAAGAGTTATAAGATTTTCAATGGATTTAGACTTGGCATAAATGCTTTAGGCTTATTGGACAAAAAAGTCACAATGTATATTCGTTTAAGTATGATAAGGCTATAACTGCCTGTTTTCTTATTATCTTCAAAATGTGAGAGGCACAATTTTAAATGGCATTAAACTTTAAGAATTGTGCATAGGTTTCTTGAAACTTTGCATTTTCATATATGTTGAAACCTAAACCAATCATGTTAGCCATTTAACTTAATTCATGAAGATGAAGCTTTAAAGGTTTTCACTTAAATTTTAAGAGCTTGTGATGATGATTTAAATGCTCTTAGTAGTTAAATTTCTATTAAGTTTAGAAGAGTATTTAGAAGAGTTAGGACATTATTAAAATAGTTTTATGATAGTGAATATGTCCAAGCCATTTAGACAAAGAGCAACTAGAAGTATATGAACTTTTAAACATTGCTCTTTGGTGATTGGAAAGTATCCTTTAGATATGATTACATAAAGAAGCAAGGATACAAACCAAGGAATGGGTGAAACCTTACCGAATATGATTGGTTTGGTAAGGATTTTCTATGGATAAGATAAACCACAATTAGAGGATTTTTACATTTTTGGTTCAAAGGGAATATTTTGATCAATCAATAAAATTTGAATCCTTTAGTTGTTGCCTCTAATCTTGATTATAGCAGGATGTTTTATGAAGAGCACATTTAATATATATTAATCATTTATAATCAATTGTGCTTTTAAGCCCAAAGTGATGACTAAATTTTGATTTAGGCTTTTCATATTCAAATGTGAGTTTAGGGTATAGTGATATATGATATAAGATGGAACCCTAACACTCAATTTTGTGTAATGGATAAAAGTGGTTTAACTTAAAGTATTATATTTAATCATGGGTTAAGCATTTGGAAATATTTACCTAACAATGATGTATGGTCCATTTAGAAGTGAAGATTATTCAATTTCTTAGTATGGAAACAATATATAGTGAATACGTATACTAAGAATTTTCATTTTAAATGCAAACCACTTCCTAACCCGATAGTCATCGAAATCCCAAAACCTAGGAACTAAGGGAAGATTAAAATATTTATACAATTTCTATGGGAACCTGATCTTCCTTAGATCCTACAGAGTTTGCCTTACTGATTATCCATTTCATTTGTTTGTCTAAGCCCCTGGCACCTTTAGGTGGATAATTATATTTCATGTGCCCTATCTTTCCAATGAATAAGTAAGTTTTATATGTGCGTGAAAGATTGTGCTTATTTATTCTGATTTTACTCATTAAGGCATTTATATGACTGTGGGACTTAAAGTATGAACCCTTTTTCAAAGATTTATTTCTTTTAATTCTTGAGGGTTTATTGTGATTATTCTTTTCATATTCTACTTTGGGTGCAACTATAGAATAATCACCTGTTTCCTTTTCTGAGCATATAATTTTCAATATCATCTTAATCTTTCTCTTCTCAAGGATAGCATGATAATCTTTTAATTCTTTTAATTGTATAGCTATTCCCTTATTCTCAATTTTCAAAAATGATTTTTGCTTAAATATATTAACTAGAAATTTATTCATTTTCAATAGTCTTTTCCAGTTTTTCAAATGACAGCATGCTTTTATTATTCAATTCAGCACATGATTCATCATAAGAATTAACACAATAGTTTTCATGCAAATCATTGCATGCATGTTCAACATGGCTATCACAAAGATTATCAGATGATTCATCATACGATATGCTACAGTGCTTTTCACAAGAATCATCGTATACATCATTAACATTATTATCAATAGATGATTCAGTATGAGACACGATACAACATTTAGCATAAGAATCATCAATCGAGCTAGAGTGAGAATCATATACCTCATCACTGATTACTAGCTTATGATTTACCTCCTTTTCCTTGGTCTCTCCATATTTGTTTTCAAGTTCATCCCGGATTACCTGTGTACTACTACATGCCACAATCTCAACAAAGATACTAGTCTCTAAAACACAGTACTATATATCCATGGCAATAGAATTAATCATATTAAAATCATTTTCATTTATTTGTGCACATCTTTCTTTAGCAGTCACAAGCTAGACCCTATAGTCTAGAGATTTCAAAAATATGGTAATTTTAATTTTCCACGTGGTGTAATCGACACCACAAAATAATGGAGGACTAGAAAGTGACTATCCCTCACCAAATGGTGATACACCAAATTGAGCCATTGTGATCTTTTTGCAAAAATGTTTAAGTCTAGTGTAACGAAAATCTGATACCAATTGTTAGCTTTGGCGTATTCCCAAGAGGGGGGAGGGGTGCATTGGAATTTAAAACTTTTTCTCCTAGGTTAAACTAGTTTAGCAACAGTACATTCACAACCTAGGTCTATCTACCAAAATGCACAAATAAGTATAATATGCAGAATTTTAAATCATGTGCATCATTCACACAATAATATACACGTGCGGTAAATATAAAGTGCGGAAATATAAATTGGCACACGATATGTTATCGGGGTTCGGCAAACTGTGCCTACGTCCCCGCTTCTAGCTCGCAAGCCTGAGGATTCCACTAAAGGCTCATTTAAGAGTGGAGTAGCACCGATTACAACCAGGTCAATTAGCACAGGGCTGACCTCAACCTACACACCTTAATAGGATGGCGCACCTAACTTTCCTAACCGGGTCTAAGCCAATCCGGGACTATTCCACAGGGCTAGTCTCCCTCTTCAGGCCCATGCCTAGAATACAACAATTTTGCTCAATAAATAAAATGGTAGAGTGATTATGCTTTCAAGTAAAGCAGATATGAACCCAAATACGCACAGTATAATCAATCAACCACACCATCAACAATGTAGGTAAATGTAAGCTCAGTGATGTCTATATATATGTGCAAATAACACTCAACAAGATATGATCACAATAATGTTCAAAAGTGTTCAATACAAGCAATATCTTGGAATCTAAGCAAGGCACTTCAATAGCAAATCAGTATTCCAAATATATGAATAAGATAATCAAACTAGTTCAAAAGAATTTTCCTCAATGAACTAAGCACAATACTAGTTTGAAAATGTTTTGCTTGTTTAAAAGAAATCTTTGCACAACCAAAATCCAAGCTATTGGACATTCGCAATAATGATGCAAATATCCTAAGCTTACTAGGTTATCCCAACACAAGATTTATAGTATGAAAATCTGTGGGATAAACCTAAGCTAAATTCCCCAAAAACAGTATCTCAATCACACAGGCACACTAGGAGTATTAGCAATACTAGCACAACCAATATACTCTCACAATACTAGAATGTATCAAGGAAATAGAAATTTTAGAGTATTTGGGCAAGAATAGGATTTTGAAGTAGAGAGGATTTTGTAAATGATTTGATGCTAATCTTTTTCTAATCCTCACAAATGAACCCATATTTATAGACAAGGTTAAAAATATAACCGTTTGGGACCTATTGTATATTCTTAGAAAAGTTTCAAATAGCTTAAACACAATTAACCTAACTTAACCCAAATTTACCATGATTAAAATATTTTTAACCCGTCGAGGTTCTGGTGGCGGAACCTTGGTTTGGTCATCCGAACAGACTCAGTCAGAAAAGCCACCCTTGAAGGTTGGGGTGCCCGACTCTAGGCTCGGTTGGCTGAACCAAAGATAGAAACTCTCTATCCGTGGTTTAGGTGCTCGACTTGGAGTTCGGTTAATTGAATTAGGCAGTTCAAGCGTCTTTTGAACGTAAACGTTCGGTCGCCCGAGTAGTTGAAAAGTGCTCTGAAAAAGCCTTCGGGTGCCCAAGGAAGATACGTACAAAATAGGTTTGGTTGCCTGAAGCTAAGTCAACATGTTGACTTGCTCGGTCGCCTGGGCCACTTTACACGGCATAGGTTCGGTCGCTCGAACCCTCTCAACCCTTTTCAATTTTTAGTCCAATTTTTGCAAATTATAATTCCCCTGACATGAAGATGATAATGGGGACTATTTTGTGCATTTTGTGTGGGGACCTTGGGTCTTCTTAAGTACGCCAAAAAACCTGGCATCGGTTGACCGAAGGTCGACTGAAGGGTGCCCTAAGGTCATTTGGTCTGTATGGTTAGTCTATGGCATTTCTGAGCTTACACACCTACATGCATGACATGCAGGGATTATTACAGACCGATATACCTAGTTACTATTATAGACCCAGTGAAATGAAATATAGATTACAATAATTAAAGAAGTCTTCAGGGTTTTTAGACTTTGAGTCTTCATGAGCCATTAGTTGATCTGCTAATTATATACTTGCATACAAACCCAAAAGTCATCAAATACCAATAGTATTTGTCATTATCAAAACTGGGTGTGACCTATAAGGTCAACAATATATATATATATATATATAATATATAATATTATAATATAATATTATATTATATTAATATATTATGTTATATGATTTAATTAATAATAATTATTAATTAGTTAACTATTTAACTAATTATTATTATTAATATTATTAATATTATTATTATTATTATTATTATTATTATTATTATTATTATTATTATTATTATTATTATTATTTTAGGATCACTACATCTTATTGTCTTCTTTTCCTACAATATACATAATGCTTCTCATTAAAGGAAATTAATTTTAAACATTGTCTAGTTAATTTTCGGCATTCATGTATACTAATTATGTTTATATATACCTATATGCATGTTGTTTTCTGGGGCATTACATTTTTTCTTCCTTAACAAAATTGCATCCTCGAAATTTGCTAACCATCAACTCCAAATGAAAATTATCGTGAACCCAACGATTATAAGTTATCTAATGAACAATCCTATTAAAATTGATAACTAACACGACCCGATAGATTGCACCTCTTGTCCTGGTACTCCTTGTCTCAACACCAACACTTAACATCTTAAATTGTCATTTCCATTTCTCTAAAGATCTAACACCGATGTTAATTTAGGTGTAATCCCAAGACAGGGGTGAATTGGGTATTTAAAAGTATTTTGGTATTTCAATCCTTAATTGAAAACCCAACCATACAAGCACAAATTTGGATATACACCGAATTCAGTATTATACAACTCAATTAATTTAATTAGTGGATATCTCAATTAATTCATTATTACCCAATTATTCTCACGTATTTTAGATATTCATATATATCAATATTTAAAACATGCATTGCAGATATAATATGAATTTAAGTGCGGAAATATAGAGAGAGGAGAGAGAGAGAGAGAGAGAGAGAGAGCAGACATCAAATTTTTAACAAGGTTCGGCCAAACTCAACTTACGTCCTCACCTTGGGCAAAATCCCCAAGAATTCTATTATTCCGCTCCTTAAAATAGGACAAAGCTTTCCATTACACTCCACTACTTACAAGAGCCACAACTTCTGTAGTAACCTTGATAATTATAGAAATTAAATAATAAAGAAAGGAGAGAGAAAAGGAAATCTCAAAGGGGATAATTCTTGTGCTCGTCGGCATAGACACATGTCTCATCGACGAAAACTTACCGAGAGGGCTAATTTCAAGGCTTGAAACTCATCGATGAGGTGTTGTGGCTCGTCGACGATGCCACGTGACCAGGTTTGTAAAAAGATGAAAACCACATTTCAACAAGGAAATAAAAAATCTCTTAGTTCTCTCTCTCTCTCTCTCTCTCTCTCTCTCTCTCTCTCTCTCTCTCTCTCTTTTTGCTCTTTTGCTCGGCTCTCTCTCCTTCTCTCTAGATTTCTCGCCCCGTTTTGACGATCAGAAGTCGTCACGTTGATCTTGGGGAGATTCTCTACAAGTATGCTGGAATAGATTGTTAATTAGGGCAACTTGGTCACCATCCTAAAATCAGGGTAAGTAGATTATTTAGGTATTTTCAGTATTAACAGGTATATCTGAGTCCAGATTTTGTGTTGTATGAGAATATACTGATGTTTTGTGGAGTAAAATTAGTGTGTGAGATACCGTCAACCATGGCTGGAGGGATTGTGGGCTCCCCAAAAGTATAGGTTGAGGTGATTGGTTTGACGAGGTAAAGATTAGTTACCGTGCCCGGAGGGATTGTAGCTGGCCAGATTGATGATGGTAGAGTTCAGATTGACTTACTTGGTAGGCCAACCCGTGATAAGTCCCGCCTACGGCCGCACAACTCTGTCATGAGGGGCTAAATCACGACGTACTATTTTCCAGGGTATTATCACAGTTATTTATATGTATACAAATTTACAGGTAACAACAAATATATTATAATATTAGCAGTATAAATAAGTATAAAGTTAACACAGTTGCATTTTAAACTATATAGGTGTGCGTTATACTGTATAATGTTTTACTAGTTGACATAGTTTCAAAGTTTTTATCACTATAATATATATGCAGCTCAGTTGCCACACACTAGTAATAGCATATTTCCTCTTACTGAGCATTGTCTCATTCCAGTGATTTAACATTTTTCAGGTGATCAAGTTAGGCGAGCAGATTAGGCTCGTAGATAAAGAAGTCATTCACAGTGCCCTGTCAAAAGGGAAAGTGTTTTCAGGGAGTTGGATTTTTTGGTAGATGTTACTGGGAATCATGTAATCATGTATGCATACTTTGGGAAAAATATAGAATTCTGGTATTGTAAATTTTGATTGTACAACTTTATGTTTTCTGCTGCTTAGGTATGTAATATGATCAAGGTTTCCTCAGTGCTCCCTTGGGGTCTGAGATGTTATAGTAGGTAATACAGTGGTATGAGGGTAAATTTAAAAAAAAAATGGTATAATTTTTGGGTTGCTACAAGTTTGGTATTAGAGCCTAGGTTGTTAGGTTTTGTAGACTCTATAATACAACTGAAAACAATACCAGAATGTAGGAATGAAATCTTAAGAAGAATAAAACAGATCAGTGAGTTAATGTTGGGGATTATGATGAGAATTTAGGGTTCTGTTCTGTAGTCTAGAAGCAGGAACTTTGGGGTGGTTTCTATGTTTTTCCTAGCGTGACGATTCCAGGAAAGCCATAGTAAACTATCATTGGTTTCTATTTCTATATGGTAGAACTAGACCTCTAATTAGAAATATGAGGTATAAGAATATTTTAGTTAGAAAAGTATTATGAGGTTTGGATTTTTAGGATAATTTGGTGTTATTGAAGGATTGATCTAGGAGGTAGTAGCGCCCATGCTAGTGGCGATGATGGAGCATGGCTTTCTGGTGCGGGAAGCGGGGACTCAGATGCGGTATTACGTAGCATGACTCAGAAGGTCATGGCTGAGATTGCATGGAGCTCTAGGGAGCAGGGAGGTCCATCTACTACATAGGGGTGCATGATAGAGAAGTTCTCGAAGATGAACCCTCCAGCATTTTTAGGAGCAACTAATCCAGCAGTTGCTGAGAACTGGATGCAGGAGATAGAAAACGTACTGATAGTGCTCCACTGCACCGACGAGTAAAGGGTCCTCTATGCCACGTATAAGTTGGTAGGAGAGGCCAAGAGATGGTGGACGGCCATGAAATTACTGGAGGAGTAGAGACCTATTCCAGTGACCATTACCTGGGCCCGATTCAGAAATATATTCTTTGACAGATACTATCCAGCCACGACCAGAGAGGCTAAAGTACAATTGTTCCTAAGTTTGACCTATGTGGCGAAGTTTATAGAGCTGTCATGATTTGCTCCATATATTATGCCAGATGAAGCTAAGAAGGCTAGAATGTTCAAGAGAGGCTTGAGGCGAGACATATATAAGCAAGGGGCAATACTAAAGATGTAGGATTTCTCTGAGCTGGTTGACAGAGCCATGGTAGCAGAGGAGAGTGAACAGGCAGAAGTGGGAGTACTGAGTCAGAGGAAGAGGCCCATGCCTTTGGGTTTTCAGACGGATTCCAATTGGGGCTTATGGAGAGGAGACTGGTTTGGAGGAGGCCAGGGGCAGGTGATAAGGCGCAACAGTTTTTCAAGGTGGGCAGACTTTTCGTGTCTGCCCTAGATGTGGCTGGAGGCATCCAGGTGAATATAAGGTGGGAGAAAACGTCTGCTATCATTGTGGGAGGTCTGGTCATAGGGCTTGGTCATGCCAGGGACTACTAGCTCATACACTAGCTTACAGACCATTTCGGGGTGGTTATCAGGCGACCCTTGGAGGCCAGCAGAGGAACATTACACAGAGAGGGTCCATGCAATAACGTTGAGTGATATTAAGATTGCTGGAGACGTTGTTACAAGTACACTTACTATTTTACTACATAAATTTGTTGTTTTATTTGACACAGGTGCTACCCATTCCCTTGTATCATTGGGGTATGTTAAAGAAATAGGGGTAGAGGCACAATTGTTAGATGTTGAGTTTTCTGTAGCCACGCCAATGGGATCTATTGTGAAGTATAGGAAGGTACTTAGGAACTTTCTAGTGGCCATTTAGAGGAAAGTATTACATGCTGATCTTGTAATATTAGATATGCAGGGGTTTGATGTAATATTAGGTATGCATTGGTTGGCAGCCAATTACGTCAACATAGATTGTCATTAGAAAGAAGTGATTTTTAGACCCCCAAGTGAGCAAGAATACATATTTGTGGGTTCACGCATATGTGCCTTGCCACAGCTAGTGTCAGCTATTAGGGCTAGGAGACTGATATAGGGTGGATGCCAAGGATGTGTAGCTTACATAAAAGAACTGTCGAAGGAAGAATTGAAACAGACTGATATTGTAGTGGTTAGAGAATTTCCAAATATTTTTCCAGAGGAACTACCTGGCGTACCACCATGCGTGCATTTAGTGTTTTTGAACAGGTTCATGATTCAGCACACACATAAGGTAAAGGACATGGAAGCCTGGAGTAACATAAAGATCATATTTTCTGACGTATTCTATGAAGACTAAAGAACAAAAGATGAACGTGTTCATTTTATTTTGTATATGCATTTAATTTTTATATCTTGGTCTGTAATAATGCATGCATCTGCATGATATGTCTTGTATTCTCATATAGGTCTTAGATTGACCATAAGGAACCAAATGACCTTAGGGCACCCTTCGATCGACCGACGCTAGTTTTTTAGGGTTATTTCTCAAAGGCCTTGGACTGACCTTAGGAGCCTGAATATTACATAAAAATGACCCTCATAGTCTTGAAAATAAACATTATATAATTAGGGACAATTTAATAAAGGGGAAAAGACTGAAATGCTCAAGGATGGCATGTTTGGTCGACTGAACTCATTTATACTGAGATCTTCCGTCGACTAAACCCCTAGGTCAACAAGTTGACTGCTCCGTCGACCAACTAGATATATACAACAAGCCCTAGTCGACCGACCTCACCGGGTCAACAAGTTGACCTCTCGGTTGATCAACCAGAAATATATAGGCAACGCCCTGGTTGATTGAACCCCCACGTGGGAAATGTCAACCGCCTAGTCAACCAAACCTCGTAGTTCAAAATGACCTGGTCCATCGAGCCGTGCGAATTTGGAAAATTGCATTTGAAACCCTCATGTCCGATCGACCATCCTTCTAGTTCAAATTTCTCCTGATCGACCAAACCTAGCCACTCGGTTAACCTAACCTTAAGTTCGGTCGATCGGTGCTCTCGGGCTGGCAAATTTTATCGAGGTTAAAAATACTATTAAATTTTATTAACCTTACTTAAACCTTTTGTAAAATGACTAATATGTCCCTAACGATCAGATTTTATGAAAAATCTATAAATACCCCCTCCATAATTCAGATTAGCAGCTTTGATTAACTCCAAATTTCTCTCTAATCCTTTTTTTAATCAAAGTTCCCCTAAACCATTTTTATTGCAAAAATTTTTTCTTTGGGGAAAAATCTTGCATACTAAACTCTCCAACTCTCTTTTCATCCATTCATTTCAAAATCATTTTGTGAGAGAGTATATTTGTTTTGGGCAATTATTTTTGTATTCACATGCTATACTCTCACATACTATATATTTTTGAAAATCAATTTTTGAGAATATAGCTTGGGTTTCTCTCGATTATTTTCATCATAAATACTTTTCAGGAGAAATTATTCATTGCACAAACATTTTCTTGGACTTAAAATCCTAGATATTCCAAACACTTTTATTTGCAAAAAATATTTTTTGGAGAACATATCTCTTATTTATATATTATTCATATATATTATTTGTGCAAAAATTATTGAAAGAGGAAAACCCTAGGTTCTCCTGTATTATTATTGAAATATCTTTTTGGAGAAAACTTTTTATTAGAGTTTAAATATATTTAAGCACCCTTACTCTACTGAGCATAAATCATATCATATTAGAGTGCATATATTTGAGCTTTATTATGTACATTTCTTCTTGTATTTTTCAGAAGAATTTTCATGTAATAAAATATTTTTATTGTATTGGTTAGGTTCAGCCCGTTAATTGAACTGGGGAGTCTTAGCCCTGTAAGTGAGATTGGTTTGGTTAAGCCTGGAAATTGAACTGGGGTTTTTCTTGCCTCGTAAGGAGAGGATGTAAAAGGATTTTGCTCTGCCTGTTTAAGTGAGTATGGTTAGTGGAATCCTTAGGGGGTATGCCCAAGGTGGGGACATAGGTAGTATTGGCTGAACCTCGTAAACTAATTCGTGTGTCATTCTCTCTCTATCTTATTTAAATTCCTGCACTTAAATTTCAGCATGTGTATGAATGTTTGTTTAATGTCATAATTATTTACATACATGTATTTGATTTAAATAAGATATATTGCATACGTGTATGTTTACTTTCACTGTTAAAATTATTTTACATACACGCGTGTACATTGAATGAGACATGTTATGTGGTGAATAGGCGTAAATGTTTAATTTAGTTGAAAAGTTTTTAAAAACCCAATTCACCCCCCTTTTGGGATCACGCCAATTCCAACACTTTCCCCGGGCATGTAATCTCTGGGGATGGTGTATTGGTTGATCTGAGAAAAATAGAGGCAGTAATGAGTTGGGTGAGACTAGTGAGTGTTCAAGAGGTCAGAAGCTTCCTAGGTTTGGTAGGGTACTACTGGCGTTTCGTGGATGGCTTCTCCAGATTATCAGGTCCATTGACATGACTGACGAGAAAGAATGTGAAATTTGATTGGACCGATGAGTGTGAGTAGAGCTTCCAGGAGTTGAAACGGCGGCTGGTCACTACACCTGTATTGTCTATTCCATCAGGGGAAGATGGTTTTGTGATATACAGTGACGCGTCCTAGAAGGGACTTGGGTGCGTGTTAATGCAGCATAAGAGAGTCATTGCCTACACATCCAAACAACTTAAAGAGTATGAAAAGAACTACCCTATGCTTGATCTAGAATTAGTAGTAGTAGTAGTGTATGCTCTGAAGATCTGGA